>NW_024748109.1:14176990-14190768 GCF_018991925.1 Homarus americanus
CGACTCTATTGAGAGATAGTGAAGAAAACAAATTAAGCGAGATAGTAGTGACTAGTAACGATGTTAATAAGCAAATAGACAAACTGAAGCCTAATAAGTCACCTGGTCCCGATGAGATATTTGCCAGAGTATTAAAGGAATATAAAGAAGAGCTTAGTATGCCCTTAGCAAAGTTGTTTAACATGTCCTTAAAAACAGGTGTAGTACCAGAATCCTGGAGGATAGCGAATGTAATACCGATTTTCAAGAAGGTGGATAGATCACTATCCTCTAACTACCGCCCAATCAGTCTAACATCAATAGTAGGCAAATTACTGGAAGCAATCATTTCAAACTCTATTCGAAATCACCTGGAGAAGCACGGCTTGATCAATGATTCCCAGCATGGCTTCACAAGCGGGCGTTCTTGTCTAACTAATCTATTAACATTCTTTTCATCAGTTTTCGAATCAGTGGAAGAGGGGCACAATTATGATGTGGTATATCTCGACTTTAGCAAACCCTTCAACAGAGTCCCCCACGAAAGACTAATTAGAAAAGAAGAAGCACATGGCATCAAAGGTAATATCCTTAAATGGATTAGGGCGTGGTTACAGGACAGGAAACAGCGAGTGAGCATTAACGGCACTAAATCCCATTGGAGCAACGTCACTAGTGGAGTTCCCCAAGGCTCAGTACTTGGACCATTCTTATTTATTATATACATAAACGATATAAATATCGTCATAGACAGCAACATAAGTAAATTTGCTGATGACACCAAAATAGGACGTGTTATTAAATCTAACGAGGACTTCACAAAACTACAGGAAGATCTAAACAAATTTTTCGAATGGTATGAAAAATGGCAGATGAAATTCAACGTGGACAAATGTAAAGTACTCAGTATAGGAGATGTAAACAGGGAGACCAGTTACCAGATGAACAACGATGCCATTGAGAAATCCGACTGCGATTGAGATTTAGGAGTAATGATAAGTAGGAACCTTAAGCCAAGTAAACAATGTGTATTTGCTCGAAACAAGGCTAATAAAGTACTTGGGTTCATAAAAAGGAGTGATAGTTACAAGACTAGCGAGGTCATCCTAAAACTATATCTTGGGCATGTGAGACCTCACTTGGATTACGCAGTTCAATTCTCGTCACCTTATTACAGAATGGATATAGAATCCTTGGAAAGATTTCAGAGGAGAATGACAAGGCTAATCCCGGGCATTAGGAACCTTGAGTACAGAGACAGGTTAAAGCATCTTAATTTGTACTCCCTCGAGAGACGTAGAGTGAAAGGCGATATGATAGAGTGTATAAATGGAAGTTAGGGCTGAACAAAGGGGACATTACAAAGGTACTCAAACTATCCAACCAGGAGCAAACTCGTAACAATGGTTTTAAATTAGACAAATTTAGATTTAGGCGCGAAATAGGTAAACACTAATTTGGTAACAGAGTAGTGGATGAATGGAACAAGTTACCAAATATTATCATTAACTCGAATACGCTGGATAGTTTCAAACTTCGGTTGGATGCTCATATGAACAATAGGGGTTGGGTGTAATTGGGACTGCCCAGTATGGGCCAATAGGCCCGCTACAGTAGGGTGTGTCATACGAAGGCGAATTTTTTTTTTTTTAGTTTGGAACATCGGCCCATGGTATTAATGATGTAGTTCTATGTGCAGAATCATGTGATATCTTCAGATTTGAACAGTTTTCATATATTGCTAGGTAAATTTTAACTTGAAATCTTATGAAAATTCAGTATTCCCACCCTTTTACCAACACCACTAAATAGCTTATTTAAAGTAAAGTAAATGTATCAGGTTAATTTATTAGGATGAAAATGATCCAGAATAGTGAAACGAATGATCTTGACACATTTATTAAATTTAATATTCCTTTAGAAAACAAAATCATCAAATACAAAAACCGGTTTTACTACTACGACCTGGTGTTGCTGCACACCATAGAGAACATGTCTTTCTTGCTTCTGTTTCTACTCATCACCTCCTGCTGACCACCTGAGCTCGGATGTAGCCTTCCCTCCTCTCCTGGCTCAGCCTGCGTGACTGCTGGCCTCGGCTCACTTGCTGTACACAACGCTCTATACTCTGGGTGTGCGAGGGCCAGGCA
This sequence comes from Homarus americanus, assembly GCF_018991925.1. Classification (NCBI taxonomy): domain Eukaryota; kingdom Metazoa; phylum Arthropoda; class Malacostraca; order Decapoda; family Nephropidae; genus Homarus; species Homarus americanus. The sequence continues at coordinate 14,179,120 of NW_024748109.1, forward strand.
GGGACATGCATGGGGTTGTCAGGAAAGCTCTGACTTGAACATTGTGGTGAGGCTGCAGGTAAGAGGGGGCTCACTGCCAGCCTGGATGTTATCCAGATCTATGAGATCAGTGAGGGTCTTGGCACCTAGATTGACTTCAGGAGTCTTCCTGACCCTGAAGGAATCGTCACCAACTGATTCGTCATGCCCAGATCCTCCCATAAGTCTCATATCCAAGATCTTTTTGACTGCCACTCTTCTCTCCTCCTCATCCTTACTGCAGAGCATTGTCTGCAGAACTGCCTCAGGATGAGCATACCAGGAAGATATCCTCACAGTCTGCTCCACAATCTGAACAACCTTCCTTGGCTGACTCCTCAGGAGCTCAAGCTGGAAGAGAACATGCCTCGGACCTTCGGAGAACGATGACTTGACCTTGGTGTTGAACAAATTTGGCAAGTAGACACTCACGATGAATTGGACAATAAGTCTCAGGTTGTGAAGCTGGTTCCCTTTCAGTTTATGATGAGCGACCCAAATTCTGCAGAACCTGAGAGCCGTTGTGAGCCACCTAGAATGTGAGACTGGACCTATCTGCAGGTAAGCAAGTCTATCAGGCATGACCCCAGTTTTGATGGCACTGCAACTCATGTAACCATAGTACTGGTCGATTACTCAGGTCGTCCAATGACAGTATATTACCAAGCTCAACGAGTGGAGGGCCAACTGTGATTTACTTCAACTCGGATTTATTTCTAACTCAGTGGCAGAGTCGGCAGCATCTTGCCAAGAGGACGGAGCCATCTGTTGTTTGAAAAGAAGTCTTGCCATCCAGCTCCTGGATCGAATGTCTGAGTGGCAACTCTCGTTTGGTGTGGAGGTCACAAACAATCCAGACCAGCTTCCTCCCAATCTTCCGCTCTATCCACTGTATGACCCCCTTGCCACCCTGTGTTGGTGCTGTCCCCTCCAATGGCCTGCAGGTCTGGTCTACGTTCACTCTCTCTGAGCCAGTTCACAATGTTATCTGCCACTATCTCCAGCTGGTTTCCTGATGTCATCTTTCTCTGGAGTGAAATGCCACAAATACTTCCCTCCTGGTTCCACTGCAGCAGGGTAGTGTTCCTCCTTCACCATGGCAGGGAACAACTTGTCAGAATCTCCAACTTTCATGAACACTTTAGTGTGTACTTCTCCCCATCAAAAGAACAAACAATTGATTCCATTTTCTCTTATCCCATTATCAAGAACTCCTCCTGACAAGTTTTTCTCCTGAGCTCTCCTTACTTTGTTATGATCTATCTGAGTGAACATGTGGGTGTTATATAGCCACCGTCAATCAGGCAGCTGTTGCTATCTCTGCAGTTTCTCTGAGACCAGTGTGGTGTCGCATGCTGGCCAGAGCTATGCTCGGGATATCTTTCCAATTTCGAATCTTATGCCTGGAAGGTTTGGGATCATTATTTTCTGGGTTAGGGACAAAGTCACCATTCTCCTGGTCAGCACTCGGATCAGCCATGGGGAAGTCATTAAACTCTGAATCAGCTTGACTCCAATCATCGGCCTTTTTTACCTCACCCTGGGCCTTCTCAAGTCTCTTTTCCTCGACAACTCTTCTCATCTTCTGTCTCTCTGTGGCAGCCTCCTGTCTCTTGGACTCCGAAATATCTTGGCTAGAAATCATGAGAGCCCCTATACTGCCAGTCTTCTCTCTCTGTGCTTTGACAAATGCCAGTTCGATCACAGGAATCTTCAGTTCACGCCTGCAAATACAGGAGATGTGGGCCTCGGATTTACAGTCACGATCGCATCCAAACTCAGGACAGAGAACAATTGGGCACTTGCAAGCAATTATGTCAAATAATCCGGTCCAGTTGTTTGGCAAAGCTGTCCTTAACTGTGCTTTCCTCTCCCCAAGAGAGATATTCTTGCCTTTTCCCAACTGGCTAGCAGTCTCACTAATCTTCTTCTGACTTGTTATGACTGGAGGCTTGAACTGAGCGTTAGCCAGAGTGTACTGTGCCAAGACAGCTTTGGTCATATCACTGGCAATGCCTTTTGTTTGTGTAAGTTCTTGGTTCTTTCACTGATTTACCTGGATTAAACACCGTATTCTCAAAGCATCTCAATGTAGGCAATCTGACTTCAGAGCCTCCCAGACCCAAGATAGTGACTGAGATGGCTGGATTTTGGTTCCTCAAGGTCCTGACACAAGCAGCCATCGCAAAATATTATCAACTTATAAATGCACTTAATCTGAAACAGAAAAATATTGTTAGTTGTTTCGTTAAAGAATGAAGTCAAAAGCAATGTTCACTATTTAATTGTAATGCACTAATGCAGCTGTACGTTAGATTTTCGATAAATTTCACGCTAAAAATTTACTCAGCAAAAGTTAAGCCGCAAAATATTAAAACTGAAATTATTTTCTGTTTATATACACTAAAATCTACCAAAAAAGTGATGGGCCATTGCTTTAGCTGATCTTCCCTCCTATGACACACAACTTACCGCTACAGTGTCCTCCATTCTTATGTTCTCATGTTCTTATAACAAAAATATAAAAAATAACAATAATAACAAATAAATACTACTACTACTACTAATAATAATAGATAAACGTACAATAGTGGAGAAACTTTAGTATGGTTCTTAAATGAGGCAGATCATTAATTGTTATGGAAGATACGATGTGTTAGCACGGGAAATACTGACTGACGCCATTGAGACACTTCCTCGAACACCCACGAAGTCAAGGATAAACACACACACACACACACGCACACACGCACACACACACACACACACACACACGCACACACACACACGTTCAATCGTTAAATCAAGCTTTCGTTCAACACTTTTACAAACCTGAATGTACAGTACGTCATTTCCTCTCCTTATACTCACTCTACTTCTCCTTATACTCACTCTACTTCTCCTTATACTCACTCCCCCCACCTCCTTATACTCACTCTACCTCTCCTTATACTACCCACCCCTCCTATACTACCCCCTACCTCCCCTTATACTCACTCCCACCTCCTTATACTCACTACCTCTCCTTATACTCACTACCTCTCCTTATACTCACTCTACCTCTCCTTATACTCACACTCTCCTTATACTCACCCCTCCTTATACTCACTCTACCTCCCCTTATACTCAATCTACCTTGGACTATGGGCGGCGTTACGGAGCAAACGACTAGGACAGGTGTAAGGGTGACGGGATGATCAAGACGCGTGGGCGGCTGTTCCTGTTAGTGTTGTGGTGAAGACAATAACTGATGGAGAATGGTGGAGGGAGGATGGAGGAATGGTGGAGGGAGGATGGAGGAATGGTGGAGGGAGGATGGAGGAATGGTGGAGGGAGGATGGAGGAATGGTGAGGGAGGATGGAGGAATGGTGAGGGAGGATGGAGGAATGGTGGAGGAGAATGGAGGAATGGTGGAGGGAGGATGGAGGAATGGTGGAGGGAGGATGGAGGAATGGTGGAGGGAGGATGGAGGAATGGTGGAGGGAGGATGGAGGAATGGTGGAGGGAGGATGGAGGAATGGTGGAGGGAGGGGATGGAGGAATGGTGGAGGGAGGATGGAGGAATGGTGGAGGAGAATGGAGGAATGGTGGAGGGAGGATGGAGGAATGAGGGAGGAAGGATGGAGGAATGATGGAGGAAGGATGGAGGAATGATGGAGGGAGGATGGAGGAATGGTGGAGGGAGAATGAAGGAATGGTGAGGAGGATGGAGGAAATGGTGGAGGGAGGGGATGGTGGAATGATGGAGAAAGGGTGGAGGAATGATGGAGGAAGGGTGGAGGGAGGATGAGGAATGGTGGAGGGGATGGAGGAAAGAGGGAGGATGGAGGAATGGTGGAGGGAGGGATGGAGGAATGGTGGAGGGAGGGATGGAGGAATGGTGGAGGGAGGATGAGGAATGTGGAGGGAGGATGGAGGAATGGTGGAGGGAGGATGGAGGAATGGTGGAGGGAGAAGGAGGAAATGAGGGAGGAAGGATGGAGGAATGATGGAGGGAGGATGGAGGAATGGTGGAGGGAGGATGGTGAATGATGGAGAAAGGGTGGAGGAATGATGGAAGGATGGGAGGAGGATGGAGGAGGGAGGATGGAGGAATGGTGGAGGAGGATGGAGGAATGGTGGAGGGAGGGGATGGAGGAATGGTGGAGGGAGGATGGAGGAATGGTGGAGGGAGGATGGAGGAATGGTGGAGGGAGGATGGAGGAATGGGAGGGAGGATGGAGGAATGGTGGGAGGGAGAATGGAGGAATGAGGGAGGAAGGAGAGAGGAAGGGAGGGAGAGGGGAGGGAGGAGGAGGAGGAGGGGAAGGAGGGAGGAGGAAGGAGGGGAGGAAGGAGGAGGGGAGGGAGGGGGAGGAAGGAGGGAGAGAATGAGGGGAGGGGAAGGGAGAAAAGGAAGGAGGGAGGGGAGGAGGAGGGAGGAGGAGGGGAAGGAGGAGGGGAGGGAGGGAGGGAAGGAGGGAGGGGGAGGGAATGAGGGGAGAGGGGAGAATGAGGGAGGGAAGGAGAGAGGGAAGGGAGGAGGGGGAGGGAGGGGAAGGGAGGGAGGGGGGTGGGAAATGAGGGAGGAAGGGAGAGAGGAAGGAAGGAGGGGAGGGAGAGGAGGAACAGGGAGGGAAGGAGAGGGGAAGGGAGGGGAGGGAATGAGGAGGAATGAAGAGGAGGGGGAGGGGAGGAAGGAGAGGAGGGGAGGGAGGGAAGGAGGGGAGGGGGGAGGGAATGAGGGAGGAGGGAATGATGGAGAAGGAAGGAGGGAGGGGAGGGAGGAGGGAGGGGAGGAGGGAAGGAGGAGAGGAACAAGGAGGGAAGGAGGAAGGAGGAGGGAGGGAAGGAGGGAGGGAGGAGCAAGGAGGAGGAGGAGGAGGGAAGGGAGGGAGGAGGAATGAGGAGGGAAGGAGGAGGAGGGGAGGAAGGAAGGAGGAGGAGGAAAGGAGGAGGAATGAGGGAGGAGGGAGGGGAGGAGGAGGAGGGAGGAGGGAAGGGAGGGAGGAGGAACAAGGGAGGGAAGGAGAAGGGGAGGGGAGGGAGGGAAGGAGGGAGGAGGGAGGAAGGAGGGGAGGGAGGAGGGAGGAGGAGGGAAGGAGGGGAGGGGAGGGGAATGAGGGAGGGAAGGAGGGAGAGGAGGGAAGGAAGGGGAGGGGGAGGAGGGAACAGAGGGAGGGAATGAGGGAGGAGGAGGGAGGGAGGAGGGAAGGAGAGGGGGAGGGGAGGGAGGAAGGAGGAGGGAGGAAGGGAGGGGAGGAGGAAGGAGGAGGAGGGGAGGGAAGGGAGAGAGGAAGAAGGGGAGGGGAGGGAGGGAGGGAAGGAGAGAGGAAAGGGAGGGAGGGAAGGAGGAAGGGAGAGAGGAGGAATGAGGGAGGAAGGGAGAGAGGAAGGAGGAGGGGAGGAGAGGAGGAAAGGAGGAGGAATGAGGAGGAAGGAGGGGGGAGGGAAGGAGGAGGGAGGAAGGAGGAGGAGGAAGGAGGGAAGGAGGAGGAACGAGGAAATAATGAGGAGGAGGAGATGAGGAATGAGGAGGAAGGAGGAGGAGGAAGGGAGGAGAGAAGGAGAGGGAGAAGAGAGGAGGAAGAGGGAGGAAGGAGGAGGGAGGAAGGAGGGAGGGGAGGGAGGGGAGGGGAAGGGAGGGGAGGAAGGAGGGAGGAGAGGAAGGAGGGAGGAGGGGAAGGAGGGAGGGAAGGAGGGAGGGAGGGAGGAGGGAGGAAGGAGAGTGGGAAGGAGGGAGGGAGGGAAGAGGGAGGGAGGGAAGGAGGGAAGGAGGGAGGGAGGGGAAGGGAGAGGGAAGGAGGTGGGAGGGAGGGAGGGAAGGAGGAGGAAGGAGGAGGAAGGGAGGAAGGAGGGAGGAATGAGGAGGGAAGGAAGGAGAGGAGGAGGAGGGAGGAGGAAGGAGAGGAAGGGGAGGGAGGAGGAGGGAGGAGGAAAGGAGGGAGGAGGGGAGGAAGGAGAGAGGGAAGGAGGAGGAGGAGGAGGGGAAGGAGGGAGGGAAGGAGAAGGGAGGATGGAGGGAGGGGAAGGAGAGAGGGAGGAGGAGGAGGAGGAAAGGAGAGGAAGGAGGAGGAGGAACGAGAGGAAGGAGGAGGAGGAGGAAGGAGAAGGGAGGGATGAGGGAGGGAAGGAGAGAGGGGAAGGAGGGGAGGAGGAGGAGGAGAGAGGAAGGAGGAGGAAGGAATGACGGAGGAAGGAGAAAAGGAAGGAGGGGGGAGGGAGGGAGGAGGAAGGAGGGAGGGGGAGGAAATGAGGGAGGGGAGGAATGAGGGGAGGGAAGGAGAGAGGAAGAGGAGGGGGGGGGGGAGGGGAGGAAGGGAGGAGGGGAGGGAACAGAGGGAAGGAGAGAGGGAAGGAAGGAGGGGGGAGGGAGGGGAGGGAACAGGGAGGGAAGGAGAGAGGGGGAAGGGAGGGAGAGGGGAGGGGAGGGGAGGAGGGAAGGAGGAAGGAGGGAGGGAAGGAGAGGAAGGAGGGAGGGAGGGAGGAGGGAGGGAGAAGGAGGAGGATGGAATGATGGAGGGAAGGGGAGAAAAGGAAGGAGGGGGGGGAGGGGAGGGAGGGAGGGAGGGAGAGAAGGAGGGGAGGGAGGAACTGACGGGAGGAAGGAGAAAAGGAAGGAGGAGGGGGGAGGGAGGGGGAGGAAGGAGGGATGGGGAGGAACGAGGAGGAGGAACGAGGGAGGGAAGGAGAGAAGGAGGAGGGGAGGGAGGAGGAGGAGGGAACGAGGAGGAAGGAGAGGGAAGGAAGGAGGGGGGAGGGGAGGGAGGAATGTGGAGGGAAGGGGAGAGGGAAGGAGGGAGAGAGGGGAGGGAGGGAGGGAGGGAGATGGAGGAAGGAGGGGGGAGGGGAAGGAGGGAGGGAAGGAGGGAGGGAGGAGGGAGGGAGGGAGGGAAGGAGGGAGGAGTGGAATGATGAGAAGGAGAAAGGAAGGAGGGGAGGGGGAGGGAGAGGGGAGGGAGGGGAGGGAGGGGGAAGGAGGGAGGGGAGGGAGGGAGGGAAGGAGGGGAGGGGAGGGAAATGAGGGAGGGGGAATGAGGGAGGGAAGGAGAGAGGAAGGAGGGAGGGGGGAGGAGGGAAGGGGAGGGAGGGGAGGGAATGAGGGAGGAAGGAGAGAAGGAAGGAGGGGGAGGGAGGGAGGAATGAGGGAGGGAAGGGAGAGAGGGAGGGAGGAGGAATGACGGAGGGAATGAGAAAGGTAGGGAGGGAGGGAGGAGGGGAGGGAGGAGGGGAAGGAGGGAGGAGGAGGAGGAAGGAGGAGGAGGAGGGAAGGAGGGAGGGGAGGAGGGAGGGAAGGAGGGGAGGGGAGGGAATGAGGGAGGGAAATGAGGAGGGAAGGAGAGAGGGAAGGAGGGAGGGGGAGGGGAGGGGAGGGAGGGGAGGGAATGAGGGAGGGAAGGGAGAAAGGAGGGAAGGAGGGAGGAATGATGGAGGGAAGGAGAGAGAGGGGAGGGGGGGAGGGGGGGAGGGATGGGAGGGAAAGGGAGGAAGGAATGAGAAAGGGAAGGAGGGGAGGGAAGGATGGAGGGGAATGAGGGAGGGAAGAGAAGGGAAGGGAGGAGGGAGGAGGAGAAAGGAGGAAGAGGAAGGAAAGAGGAGAAAGGAGGGGGATGGAGGATGGAAGAAAAGAATGAAGGAGGGAGGAGGGAGGGGAGGAGGGAGAAAGGAAGGAGATGGATTGATGGAAAATAAGGAAGAGGAATGGAAAGACAATAAAGAAGGGAAGAGGGGAAGGGGGAGAAAAGGGAGCGAGAAGGAAGGGGAGGGAAAAGAAAGGAATAAGGAAGAGGGAGGGACACATTACACACATACTACACACACATAAACACCTACACTACAACACACAACATTCAACACTACCCACCCTTAAACACACTACTACACTGCATACCCACTTCAACACCTACTACACTCACCAAATACACTGCTACACTACTACTCACACTTAAACACCTCTACACCCACTTCACACCACATACACCCTTAAACACTACTTACCACTAAACACACTACTTACACTTAAACACTACTACACCCACTAAACACACTACCCAATTTCTCCTACTTACCATTAACACCTCTACACCCTTAAACACACTACTACACCCATAAAACACTACTACACCCTTAAACACATCTACACACACAAACTTACTACACCCATAAACACTACTACCCATAAACACACTACTTACACCCACACATTATACCACTTAAACACATTACTTACACCCTTAAACCCACACCCTACACCCCACTTAAACACTCCCACCTCACTTAATGAGAAAAATGGTCAGGAATATTTAGTATGAGAAGGAAGCCACGACCGTGACTGACCTGACCTAACCTGACCCTAACCTAACCTTAAGCTAACTGATTAGGGTGATAATGATGCTAGCAAACTCTTATTCAATATTCATTTCTAGACATTTCTGACTGAAGACTGATTGACTGACTGACGACTGACTGACAGCTGATTTGAGTGAATGACTGACTGACTGACTGACTTAGTGAATGACTGATTGACTAACTAACTAACAAACAAGAGATATTTCCCTCGTCTTGCTGCCTGTTTATACTTTGCTGCCAGGCGTATGAATATAAACACAACCAATATAATTCGAGTTTTATTTCCCAATTTAGATCCTATATAAAAGAATACAATACCATCTATAGTGTTTTATTATTTATAAATTTCGCTAGATAAAAAAAATTACATTTAATGAGCAGTACGATATGTTTTACACAACTGAATACCAACACATTGAATGACCTCAGTCATTAGTGCTATGCAGGAGTATGGTGCCATACAGACACACTGAACTCATTTACAGTATTATGCTTGATCATTTATGCTGTCTTAATGTGATCTTAACGTTCAGCTCACTTACATATACAAGAAGTAATCAAGTCTTCTATAGAAACTGTAATTTAGCTCAGTGACGCTATAATATTGTGTACGGTATCTGAGACTGTTAAAACACCACATAACACATCTATGAACTGTTAAAAACACCACATAACACATTTATGACTGTAAACACCACATAACACATTTATGGTAAATACCATATAACACATCTATATTTAGTAAAACACCACATAACACATTTATGACTGTAAACACATATACATATATGACACAACACATATAATATTTAATTAAAACATACAACACATGTCATTAAAACACACATAACACATCATATATTAAAACACCATACAACACATCTATAACTGTTAAAACACCACATACACATTTATGACTGTTAAAACACCACATATATGTTAAACAACATAACACATCTATTGTTATTACATAACATCTATGGTAAAATACCATATAAACATCTATGACTGGTAAAACACCACATAACACATTTATGACTGAAAAACACCATAACACATCTATGACTATAAAAAAACACATAACTCATCTATGACAATTAAACACACATAACACAACTATTACTGTAAAAACACCACAACACATCTATGACTGCTAAAACACACAACCATCTGCAACTAATAAACACCACATAACACATCCATGACTGCAAAAACACCACATAACACATCATGACTAATAAAACACCACAACACATCTATGACTACTAAAATACCACATAACACATCTATACTGATAAAACACCACATAAACACACATCTATGACTGATAAAACACCCACAAAAACATCTATGACAGGCAAAACACCATAACACATCTATGACTGATAAAACACCACATAACACATCTATAACTGTAAAACACCACATAACACATCTATGACCAAAACACCACATAACACATCTATGACAGCTACACATCTATGACTGATAAAACACCACATACACATCATAACTGATAAAACACCACATAACTCATCTATGACCTAAAACACCAAATAACACAACTATGACTGATAAAACACCACAAACTCATCTATGACTGATAAAACACAACACAACACATCTATGACTGCTAAACACCAAATAACACATCTATGACTGATAAAACACCAAATAACACATCTATGACTGATAAAACACCACACAACACATCTATACTGATAAAACACCACATAACACATCTATGACTGATAAAACACCACATAACACATCTATGACTGATAAAACACCATAACACATCTATGACTGATAAAACACCACATAACACATCTATGACTGATAAACACCACATAACACATCTATTACTGATAAAACACCACATAACACATCTATGACTGCTAAAACACCACATAACACATCTATGACATGATAAAACACCACACAACACATCTATTACTGATAAAAACCAAACTCATCTATGACTGATAAAACACCACATAACACATCTATGACTGATAAAACACCACATAACTCATCTATGACTGATAAAACACCAACAACACATCTATGACTGATAAACACCACAAAACACATCTATCACTGATAAAACACCACACAACACATCTATGACTGATAAACACCACATAACACATCCATGACGATAAAACCACATAACTCATCATGACTGATAAAACACCACATAACACATCTATTAACTGTTAAACACCACACAACTCATCTATGACTGATAAGCAAACACATAACCCATCATACTGATGAGTTAACCCACTCACATTTGATCGTCCTCCACCACCATTTTGTCTTAAAAATGAGTTTCGCCCACCGGGCCTAGACTCTACCGAACGACTAACCGGGAAACGCTACTAGCTAGTGTGTTAGAAACCAGAAACCATTATCTATAACCAACTGTTCGTAGTGACCGGTTAACATCATACTAAGGTCCCAGGCCTCAGAAGAAAACATAATCTGTCTGTCTGTCCGTCTATACTATAAACGAAAGTTACCTAAAGTCCTCAGGCCTGGGACTGTAGTAAGGCCTTAGGAGACTCTCTCCCTTCAGTGTGGGGACGCCACTTTAAATATTGTATTCGTGATGCCAGACAATACTAATCAGCAGAGATCAAAATCACTCTACGGCCAGGATATTTATCTTAGTTATCTGGTTTCAACACCACTAAAACCCAGCTAATCAATAAGCGATCACCTGTCATATTGAAGTCATTAGTCAAATTGTGTGCTAGTGAGTCAACAATAGTCATATATGAGTCCTTAGTCATAGATATTATATCATAGATGTAGCACATATTATAGCGTCTTGAAGTTGAGTTACATTCTCACATGACTCAGAACTGATGAACACCAAACTTTCTGAAAAGTGTCATAGAAACCAGACATTTTACCTCACCACACCTTACCAAACAGTTTCCTATAACGCCCACGAACCTAACAACAGCACTAATAAAGGTGAGTCATCTCCCTGGTGAGATAGCACAACCTATCAAGGGGTTTTCAAACTATGGGTCCCGACCCTTCAGTGCAGTCCATGAAATAAATAAATTAGATTAAAAATAAATAAGAAAATAAATAAATGCACATAATTTAGGCTTGGTTATTGTAATAGCCACCTCCACATCAGAGCAACTGCAAGGAGGCACCCCTACCTCATGTCAGTGTTTGTCTTTGATTTACTCATTTAATATCATTACACTTGGAACACAATGGTCGCAATTCAAATTGTTGTTCTGGCTGTGGGTCACAGTAAAAAAAATTTGAAAAACACG
>NW_024748109.1:14190868-14268544 GCF_018991925.1 Homarus americanus
GGACTTTGTTATTCTCGATCAAAGGACTTTGTTATACTCGATGAGGGGCTTTTATAATACTCGATGAGGGGACTTTGTTATACTCGATTAGGGGACTTTGTTATTCTCAATCAGCGGACTTTGTTATACTCGATCAGGGGCCTTTGTTATACTCGATCAGCGGACATTGTTATAATCGATTAGGAGGCTTTGTTATACTCGATCAAGGGACTTTGTTATTCTCGACAAGGGACTTTGTTAAACTTGATCAGGGGGCTTTGTTATACTCGATAAGGGGACGTTGTTATACTCGATCAGGGGACTTTGTTATTCTCGATCAGTGGACTTTGTTATACTCGATCAGGGGACTTTGTTGTACTCGATAAGAGGACTTTGTTGTACTCGATCATGGGCCTTTGTTATACTCGTTCAGGGGACTTTGTTATATTCGATCAGGGGACTTTGTTATACTCGATGAGGGTCCTTTGTTATATTCGAGCAGGGAGCTTTGTTTTATTCTACCAGGGGACTTTGTTATACTCGATAAGGGGCCTTTGTTATACTCGATGAGGGGCCTTTGTTATACTCGATCAGGGGACTTTGTTATACTCCAACAGGGGCCTTTGTTATACTCGATCAGGGGCCTTTGTTATACTCGATCAGGGGACTTTGTTATACTCCACCAAGGGACTTTGTTATACTCGATCAGGGTACTTTCTTAAACTCGATCAAGGGACTTTGTTACACTCGACCAGGGACTTTGTTAAACTTGATCAGGGGACTTTGTTATACTCGATTAGGGGACTTTGTTAGACTCGACCAGGGAACTTTGTTATACTCGATCAAGGAACTTTATTATGCTCGACCAGTCGACTTGGGGACATTGTTATACTCGACAAGGGGGCTTTGTTATACTCGATTAGGAGGCTTTGTTATACTCGACCAGTCGACCTGGGGACTTTGTTAAACTCGACAAAGGGGCTTTGTTATACTCGATCAGGGGAGTTTGTTATATTCGATGAGGGGCCTTCGTTATACTCGATCAGGGAGCTTTGTTATACGTGATTAGGGGACTTTGTCATACTCGATCAGGGGACTTTATTATCCTCGACCAGTCGACCTGGGGACATTGTTGTACTCGACAAGGGGGCTTTGTTATACTCGATTAGGAGGGTTTGTTATACTCGACCAGTCGACCTGGAGCCTTTGTTATAGTCGATCAGAATGACTTTGTTATACTCGATCACGGGAGTTTGTTATATTCGATGAGGGGCCTTCGTTATACCTGATCAGGGGGCTTTGTTATACGCGATCAGGAGACTTTGTTATACTCAATCAGGGGACTTTGTTATACTCCATCAGGGGACGTTGTTATACTCGATCAGGGGCCTTTCTTATACTCGAATAGGGGACTTTGTTATACTCGAACAGGTTACTTTGTTATTCTCGATCAGGGGACTTTGTTATACTCGAGAAGGGCGCTTTGGTATACTCGATCAGGGGGCTTTGTTATACTTGATTGGGGGCTATGTTATACTCGATGAGGGGACTTCGTTATAGTCGTTCATGGGACTTTGTTGTACTAGATCAGGGGACTTTTATATATTCGATTTGGGGCATTCGTTATACTCGATCAGGAGGCTTTGTTATACTCGATTAGGGGACTTTGTTATGCTCGATCAGGGGACTTTATTGTACTCGATCAGGGGACCTTGTTGTACTCGATCAGGGGACTTTGTTGTACTCGACCAGGGGACTTTGTTATACTCGATAAAAGGACTTTGTTATACTCGAATAGAGGATTTTATTATCCTCGATCAGGGAGCTTTGTTATACTTGATGGGTAGGGTTTGTTATACTCGATCAGGGGGCTTTGTTGTACTCGATCAGGGGTCCTTGTTATACTCGATCAAGGGCCTTTGTTATACTCGATGAGGGGGCATTGTTATAGTCGATGAGGGGGCTTTGTTATACTCGATCAGAGGTTTTGTTATACTCGATCAGGGGAGTTTCTTATACACGATCTAGAACTTTGTAATACTCGATTAGGGGGCTTTTTTATACTCGATCAGGGGCCTTTTTCATACTCGATGAGGGGACTTTGTTATACTCGATTCGGGGACTTTGTTATACTCGACCAGGGAACTTTGTTATACTCGATCAGGTGGACTTTATTATACTCGACCAGTCGACCTGGGGACATTGTTATACTCGACAAGGGGGCTTTGTTATACTCGATTAGGAGGCTTTGTTATACTCGACCAGTTGACCTGGGGACTTTGTTATACTCGACAAGGGGGGTTTGTTATACTCGATTAGGAGGCTTTTTTATACTCGACCAGTCGTCCTGGGGACTTTGTTATACTCGACAAGGGGGCTTTGTTATACTCGATTAGGGGGCATTGTTATACTCGATCAGGGGGCTTTGTTACACTCGACCAGGTTACTTTGTTATACTCGACAAGGTGGCTTTGTTATACTCGATGAGGGGGCTTTGTTATACATCATCATGGTTCTTTGTTATACTCGATTAGGGGGCTTTATTATACTCGACCAGTGGACTTTGTTATACTTCGATCAATGGGCTTTATTATACTCGACCAGTCGTCCTGGGGACTTTGTTATACTCGACAAGGGGGCTTTGTTATACTCGATTAGGGGATTTTTTTATACTCGATCAGGGGACTTTTGTTAAACTCTATCAGAGGACTTTGTGATACTCGATCAGGGGACTTTGTTATACTCGATCTTGTGATTTTGTTATACTCTATAAGGAGCCTTTGTTATACTCGATTAGGGGCCTTTGTTATACTCGACCAGGGAACTTTTTATACTCTTTTAGGGGACTTTGTTATTCTCGATCAGGGGCCTTTGTTATACTCGACCAAGGGCCTTTGTTATGCTCGATGAGAGGACTTTGTTATACTCTACCAGGAGACTTGTTATACTCGATCAGGGGACTTTGTTATTCTCGATCAGCGGATTTTGTTATACTCGACAAGGAGACTTTGTTACACTCGACCAGGGGACTTTGTCATACTCGACAAGGTGGTTTTGTTATACTCGATCAGGGGGCTTTGTTATACATGATCAAGGGGGCTTTGTTATACTCGACCAGGGGACTATGTTATACTCGATGAGGGAACTTTGTTATAGTCGCTCAAGGGACTTTGTTATACTAGATCAGGGGACTTTGTTATACTCGATAAGGGGTCTTTGTTATACTCGATGAGGGAACTTTGTTATATTCGATTTGTGGCCTTCGTTATACCCGATGAGGAGGCTTTGTTATACTCGATTAGGGGAGTTTGTTATGCTCGATCAGGGGACTTTGTATATACTCGACTAAGGGACTTTGTTGTACACGACCAGGGGACATTGTTATACTCGATAAAAGGACTTTGTTATACTCGATCAGGGGAAATTGTCATACTCGACAAAGGGAATTTGTTATACTCGATCAGGGGACTTTGTTGTAATAGATCAGGGGACTTTGTTATACTCGATCGGAGGCCTTTGTCATACTCGAATAGAGGATTTTGTTATACTCGATCAGGGGGCTTTGATATACTCGATGTAGGGGCTTTGTTATACTCGATGAGGAGGCTTTGTTATACTCGATTAGGGGACTTTCTTATGCTCGATCAGGGAACTTTGTGTATACTCGACCAGGGGACTTTCTTATGCTCGATCAGGGGCCTTTATTGTACGCGATTAGGGGACTTTGTTGTTCTCGATCAGGGGACTTTGTTGTACTCGACTAGGGGACTTTGTTATACTCGATAAAAGGACTTTGTTATACTCGAAAAGAGGATTTTGTTGTACTCGATCAGGGAAATTTGTTATACTCGATGGGGGGGCTTTGTTATATTCGATCAGGGGGCTTTGTTATACTCGATCAGGTTACTTTGTTATTCTCGATCAGGGGAGTTTGTTATACTCGATTAGGGGCTTTGGTATACTCGATCATGGGACTTTGTTACACTCGACCAGGGGACTTTGTTATACTCGAGAAGGGGGCTTTGTTATACTCGATCAGGGGGTCTTTGTTATACTTGATTAGGGGGCTATGTTCTACTCGACCA
Organism: Homarus americanus; assembly: GCF_018991925.1. Classification (NCBI taxonomy): domain Eukaryota; kingdom Metazoa; phylum Arthropoda; class Malacostraca; order Decapoda; family Nephropidae; genus Homarus; species Homarus americanus. The sequence continues at coordinate 14,194,933 of NW_024748109.1, forward strand.
GGGGACTATGTTATACTCGATGAGGGGAGTTTGTTATAGTCGCTCAGGGGACTTTGTTATACTAGATCAGGGGACTTTGTTATATTCGATTTGGGGCCTTCGTTATACTCAATCAGGAGGCTTTGTTATACTCGATTAGGGGACTTTGTTATGCTCGATCAGGGGACTTTGTGAATGCTCGACCAGGGGACTTTGTTATACTCGATTAAAGGACTTTGTAATACTCGAATACAGGATTTAGTTATACTCGATCAGGGGAATTTGTTATACTCGATGGGGGGCTTTGTTATACTCGATCAGGGTGCTTTGTTATACTCGATCAGGGGGCTTTGTTATACTCGATCAGGGGCATTGTTATACTCGAACAGGGGGCTTTGTTATACTCGATCAGGGTCTTTGTTATACTCGATCATGGGAGTTTCTTATACACGATCTGGGACTTTGTTATACTCGATTAGGGGGCTTTGTTATACTCGATCAGGGTACTTTCTTATACTCGATCAGGGGACTTTGTTATACTCGATCAGGGGGCTTTGTTATACTCGATCAGGGGCCTTCGTTATACTCGATCAGGAGGCTTTGCTATACTCGATTAGGGGACTTTGTTATGCTCGATCAGGGGACTTTGTTTATACTCGACCAGGGGACATTGTTATGCTCGATCAGGGGCCTTTATTTTACTCGATTTGGGGACTTTGTTGTACTCGATCAGGGGACTTTGTTATACTCGACCATGGGACTTTGTTATACTCGATAAAAGGACTTTATTATACTCAAATAGAGGATTTTGTTATACTCGATCAGGGGAATTTGTTATACTCGACGGGGAATCTTTGTTATACTCGATCAGGGGGCTTTGTTATACTCGATCAGGTTACTTTGTTTTTCTCGATCAGGGGAGTTTATTATACTCGATTAGGGGCTTTTGTTATACTCGATCATGGGACTTTGTTACACTCGACCAGTAGACTTTGATATACTCGAGAAGTGGGCTTTGTTATACTCGACCAGGGGACTATGTTATACTCGATGAGGGGAGTTTGTTAAAGTCGCTCAGGGGACTTTGTTTTACTAGATCAGGGGTCTTTGTTATTTTCGATTTGGGGCCTTCGTTTACTCGATCAGGAGGCTTTGTTATACTCGATTAGGGGACTTTGTTATGCTCGATCAAGGGACTCTGTGTACTCGAGCAGGGGACTTTGTTATGCTCGATCAGGGGCCTTTATAGTACGCGATTAGGGGACTTTGTTGTACTCGATCAGGGGACTGTGTTGTACTCGACTAGGGGACTTTGTTATACTTGATAAAAGGACTTTGTTATACTTGAATAGAGGATTTTGTTGTACTCGATCAGGGGAATTTGTTATACTCGATGGGGGGGCTTTGTTATATTCGATCAGGGGGCTTTGTTATACTCGATCAGGTTACTTTGTTATTCTCGATCAGGGGAGTTTGTTATACTCGATTAGGGGCTTTGGTGTACTCGATCATGGGACTTTGTTACACTCGACCAGGGGACTTTTTTATACTCGAGAAGGGGGCTTTGTTATACTCGATCAGGGGGTCTTTGTTATACTTGATAGGGGGCTATGTTCTACTCGACCAGGGGACTATGTTATACTCGATGAGGGGAGTTTGTTATAGTCGCTCAGGGGACTTTGTTATACTAGATCAGGGGACTTTGTTATATTCGATTTGGGGCCTTCGTTATACTCAATCAGGAGGCTTTGTTATACTCGATTAGGGGACTTTGTTATGCTTGATCAGGGGACTTTGTGAATACTCGACCAGGGGACTTTGTTATACTCGATTAAAGGACTTTTTAATACTCGAATACAGGATTTAATTATACTCGATCAGGGGAATTTGTTATACTCGATGGGGAACTTTGTTATACTCGATCAGGGTGCTTTGTTATACTCGATCAGGGGGCTTTGTTATACTCGATCAGGGGCATTGTTATACTCGAAGAGGGGGCTTTGTTATACTCGATCAGGGTCTTTGTTGTACTCGATCATGGGAGTTTCTTATACACGATCTGGGACTTGGTTATACTCGATTAGGAGGCTTTGTTATACTCGATCAGGGTACTTTCTTATACTCGATCAGGGGACTTTGTTATACTCGATCAGGGGGCTTTGTTATACTCGATCAGGGGCCTTCGTTATACTCGATCAGGAGGCTTTGTTATACTCGATTAGGGGACTTTGTTTTGCTCGATCAGGGGACTTTGTGTATACTCGACCAGGGGACATTGTTATGCTCGATAAAGGGCCTTTATTGTACTCGATTTGGGGACTTTGTTGTACTCGATCAGGGGACTTTGTTGTACTCGACCATGGGACTTTGTTATACTTGATAAAAGGACTTTATTATATTCAAATAGAGGATTTTGTTATACTCGATCAGGGGAATTTGTTATACTCGACGGGGAGTCTTTGTTATACTCGATCAGGGGGCTTTGTTATACTCGATCAGGTTACTTTGTTTTTCTCGATCAAGGGAGTTTGTTATACTCGATTAGGGGCTTTTGTTATACTCGATCATGGGACTTTGTTACACTCGACCAGTAGACTTTGATATACTCGAGAAGTGGGCTTTGCTATACTCGACCAGGGGACTATGATATACTCGATGAGGGGAGTTTGTTATAGTCGCTCAGGGGACTTTGTTTTACTAGATCAGGGGTCTTTGTTATTTTCGATTTGGGGCCTTCGTTTACTCGATTAGGAGGCTTTGTTATACTCGATTAGGGGACTTTGTTTTGCTCGATCAAGGGACTCTGTGTACTCGAGCAGGGGACTTTGTTATGCTCGATCAGGGGCCTTTATAGTACGCGATTAGGGGACTTTGTTGTACTCGATCAGGGGACTTTGTTGTACTCGACTAGGGGACTTTGTTATACTCGATAAAAGGACTTTGTTATACTTGAATAGAGGATTTTGTTGTACTCGATCAGGGGAATTTGTTATACTCGATGGGGGGGCTTTGTTATACTCGATCAGGGGGCTTTGTTATACTCGATCAGGTTACTTTGTTATTCTTGATCAGGGGAGTTTGTTATACTCGATTAAGGGCTTTGGTATACTCGATCATGGGACTTTGCTACACTCGACCAGGGGACTTTGTTATGCTCGAGAAAGGGGCTTTCTTATACTCGATCAGGGGTTTTGTTATACTTGATTAAGGGGCTATGATATACTCGACCAGGGGACTATGTTATACTCGATGAGGGGAGTTTGTTATAGTCGCTCAGGGGACTTTGTTATACTAGATCAGGGGACTTTGTTATTTTCGATTTGGGGCCTTCGTTTACTCGATCAGGAGGCTTTGTTATACTCGATTAGGGGACTTTGTTATGCTCGATCAAGGGACTCTGTGTACTCGAGCAGGGGACTTTGTTATGCTCGATCAGGGGCCTTTATAGTACGCGATTAGGGGACTTTGTTGTACTCGATCAGGGGACTTTGTTGTACTCGACTAGGGGACTTTGTTATACTCGATAAAAGGACTTTGTTATACTTGAATAGAGGATTTTGTTGTACTCGATCAGGGGAATTTCTTATACTCGATGGGGGGGCTTTGTTATACTCGATTAGGGGGCTTTGTTATACTCGATCAGGTTACTTTGTTATTCTCGATCAGGGGAGTTTGTTATACTCGATTAAGGGCTTTGGTATACTCGATCATGGGACTTTGTTACACTCGACCAGGGGACTTTGTTATGCTGGAGAAGGGGGCTTTCTTATACTCGATCAGGGGGTTATGTTATACTTGATTAGGGGGCTATGATATACTCGACCAGGGGACTATGTTATACTCGATGAGGGGAGTTTGTTATAGTCGCTCAGGGGACTTTGTTACACTAGATCAGGGGACTTTGTTGTATTCGATATGGGGCCTTCGTTATACTCGATCAGGAGGCTTTGTTATACTCGATTAGGGGACTTTGTTATGCTCGATCAGGGGACTTTGTGCATACTCGACCAGGGGACTTTGTTATACTCGAATAGAGGATTTTGTTATACTCGATCAGGGGAATTTGTTATACTCGATGGGGGGCTTTGTTACACTCGATCAGGGGCATTGTTATACTCGAACAGGGGGCTTTGTTATACTCGATCAGGGGCTTTGTTATACTCGATCAGGGGAGTTTCTTATACACGATCTGGGACTTTGTTATACTCGATTAGGGAGCTTTGTTATACTCGATCAGGGTACTTTCTTATACTCGATCAGGAGACTTTGTTATACTTGATCAGGGGGCTTTGTTATACTCGATCAGGGAACTTTGTTATACTCGATCAGGCGCCTTTGTTATACTCGATTAGGGAACTTTGTTATACTCGATCAGGGGACTTTGTTATACCCGATGAGGGGCCTTTTTCATACTCGATGAGGGTGCTTTGTTATACTCGATCAGGGTACTTAGTTATTCTCGATCAGAGGAATTTGTTATACTCGATTAGGAGGCTTTGTTATACTCGATAAGGGGCCTTTGTTATACTCGATGAGGGGCCTTTGCTATTCTCGATCAGGGGGTTTTGTTATACTCGATCAGGGGACTTTGTTATACTCGATTAGGGGACTTTGTTATACTCGACCAGGAAACTTTGTTATACTCGATCAGGGGACTATATTATGCTCGACCAGTCGACCTGGGGACATTGTTATACTCGACAAGGGAACCCCCTTGTTATACTCGATTAGGAGGCTTTGTTATACCCGACCAGTCGACCTGGGGAATTTGTTATACTCGACAATGGGGCTTTGTTATACTCGATCAGGGGAGTTTGTTATATTCGATTAGGGGCCTTCGTTATACTCGATCAGGGGGCTTTGTTATACGCCGTCAGGGGACTTTGTTATACTCGATCAAGGGACTTTATTATACTCGACCAGTCGACCTGGGGACATTGTTGTTCTCGACAAGGGGGCTTTGTTATACTCGATTAAGAGGCTTTGTTATACTCGACCAGTCGACCAGGGGCCTTTGTTATAGTCGATCAGAGGACTTTGTTATACTCGATCACGGGAGTTTCTTATATTCGATGAGGGGACTTCGTTATACTCGATCAGGGGGCTTTGTTATACGCGATCAGGGGACTTTGTTATTCTCGATCAGGGGACTTTGTTATACTCGATCAGGGGACTTTGTTATACACGATCAGGGTACTTTCTTATACTCGATCAAGGGACTTTGTTATATTCGATTAGGGGACTTTGTTATACTCGATGTGGGCTTTTGTTAAACTCGTTTAGGGGACTTTTTTATACTCGATGAGGGTCCTTTGCAATACTCGATCTGGGGCCTTTGTTATACTCGATCAGGGGACTTTGTTATACTCCACCAGGGGACTTTGTTATACTCAGCCAGGGTACTTTGTTATACACGATCAAGGGACTTTGTTATACTCGACCAGGGGACTTTGTTAAACTCGATAAGGGGCCTTTGTTATACTCGATGAGAGGCCTTTGTTATACTCGATCAGCGGACTTTGATATACTCGATTAGGAGGATTTGTTATACTCGATAAGGGGCCTTTGTTATACTCGATCATGGGACTTTGTTACACTGGACCAGGGGACTTTGTTATACTCAAGACGGGGGCTTTGGTATACTCGATCAGGGGCTTTGTTATACTTGATTAGGGGGCTATGTTATACTCGACCAGGGGACTATATCATACTCGTTGAGGGGACTTCGTTATAGTCGCTCAGGGGACATTGTTATACTAGATCAGGGGACTTTGTTATATTCGATTTGGGGCCTTCGTTATACTCGATCAGGAGGCTTTGTTATACTCGATTAGGGGACGTTGTTATGCTCGATCAGGGGACTTTGTGTATACTCGACTAGGGGACTTTGTTATGCTCGATCAGAGGCCTTTATTGTACTCGATCAGGGGACTTTGTTGTACTCGATCAGGGGACTTTGTTGTACTCGACCAGGGGACTTTGTTATACTCGATAAAAGGACTTTGTTACACTCGAATAGAGGATTTTGTTATCCTCGATCATGGGGCTTTATTATCCTTGATGGGGGGGCTTTGTTATACTCGATCAGGGGGCATTGTTATACTCGATCATGGGGCTTTGTTATACTCGATCAGGGGCTTTGTTATGCTCGATCAGGGGACTTTGTTATACTCGATCAGAGGACTTTCCTATACTCGATCACGGGCCTTTGTTATACTCGATCAGGGGACTTTTTTATACTCTATCAGGGGACTTTGTTATACTCGATCAGGAGAGTTTATTATACTCGATAAGAGGACTTTGTTGTACTCGATCAGGGTTCTTTGTTATACTCGATCTTGTGACTTTGTTATACTTGATAAGGGGCCTTATAAACTCGATCATGGGCCTTTGTTATACTCGTTCAAGGGACTTTGTTATATTAGATCAGGGGACTTTGTTATTCTCGATGAGGGGCTTTGTTATACTAGATATGGGGCCTTTCTTATACTCGATCAGGGGACTTTGTTAAACTCGATAAGAGGCCTTTGTTTTACTCGATCTGGGTTCTTTGTTATACTCGATCAGGGGGCTTTGTTATACATGATAAGAGGGCTATGATATACTCGACCAAATAACAATGTTATACTCGACCAGTCGACCTGGGGACTTTGTTATACTCCACAAGGGGGGCTTTGTTATACTCGATTAAGGGGCTTTGTTATACTCGAACAGGAGGCTTTGTTATACTCGGCCAGGGGACTATGTCATACTCGATCAGCAGACTTTGTTACATTCGACCAGGGGACTTTGTTATACTCGAAAAGGTGGCTTTGTTATACTCGATCAGGGGACTTTGTTATACATGATAAGGGGGCTTTGCTATACTCGACCAGGGGACAATGTTATACTCCATCAGGTGACTTTGTTATAGTCGATCAGAGGACTTTGTTATATTGGATCAGAGGAGTTTGTTATACTCGATAAGGGGATTTTGTCATGCTCGATGAGGGGACTTTGTTATACTCGATCAGGTGACTTTGTTAAAGTCGATGAGGGCGCTTTGTTATACTCGATATGGGTCCTTTGTTATACTCGATTAGGGGCCTTTGTTATACTCGATCAGGGGTCTTTGTTATACTCGATGTGGGGCATTTGTTATACTCGATTAGGGGACTTTTTTATACTCGATCAGTGGCCTTTGTTATACTCGATGAGGGGCCTTTGTAATACTGGATCAGGGGGCTTTTTTATACTCGATGAGGGGCTTTGTTATACTCGATCAGGGGAGTTTCTTATACACGATCTGGGACTTTGTTATACTCGATTAGGGTGTTTTGTTATACTCAATCAGGGGCCTTTGCTATACTCGATCAGGGGATTTTGTTATACTCGATCAGGGGACTTTCTTATACTCGATTAGGGGCCTTTGATATACTCGATCAGGGGCCTTTGTTGTACTCGATCATGGGACTTTGTTATACTCGATCAGGGGCCTTTTTCATACTCGATGAGGGGGCTTTGTTATACTCGGTCAGGGGACTTTGTTATACTCGATAAGGGGACTTTGTTTTACTCGACCAGGGGACTTTGTTATACTCGACCAGTCGACCTGGGGACTTTGTTATACTCGACAAAGGGGCTTTGGTATACTCGATTAGGGGGCTTTGTTATACTCGAACATTCGACATGTGGACTTTGTTATACTCGACAAGGGGGCTTTGTTATACTCGATTAGGGGCTTTATTATACTCGATCAGGGCTTTGTTAAACTCGACCAGGGGACTTTGTTATTCTCGACAAGGTGGCTTTGTTATACTCGATGAGGGGGCTTTGTTATACATGATAAGGGGGCTTTGTTATACTCGACCAGGGGACAATGTTATACTCGACCAGTCGACCTGGGGACTTTGATATACTCGACAAGGGGGGCTTTGTTATACGCGATTAGGGGGCTTTGCTATACTCGAACAGGAGGCTTTGTTATACTCGGCCAGGGGACTATGTTATACTCGATCAGCAGACTTTGTTACACTCGACCAGGGGACTTTGTTATAATCGACAAGGTGGCTTTGCTATACTCGACAAGGGGACAATGTTATACTCGATCAGGGGACGTTGTTATAGTCGATCAGGGGACTTTGTTATACTGGATCAGAGGAGTTTGTTATACTCGATAAGGGGACTTTGTTATGCTCGATCAGGTGACTTTGTTATAGTCGATGAGGGGGCTTTGTTTTACTCGATATGGGTCCTTTGTTATACTCGATTAGGTGCCTTTGTTATACTCGATCAGGGTCTTTGTTATACTCGATCAGGGTCTTTGTTATGCTCGATGTGGGGCATTTGTTATACTCGATTAGGGGACTTTTTTATACTCGATCAGTGGCCTTTGTTATACTCGATGAGGGGGCTTTGTTTTATTCAACCAAGGGACATTGTTATACTCGATCAGGGGCCTTTGTTATACTCGATCAGGGGGCTTTCTTATACTCGATGAGGGGCATTGTTATACTCGATCAGGGGGATTCTTATACTCGATGAGAGGCTTTGTTATGCTCGATCAGGGGAGTTTCTTATACACGATCTGGGACTTTGTTATACTCGATTATGGTGCTTTGTTATACTCAATAAGGGGCCTTTGTTATCCTAGATCAGGGGCCTTTGTTATACTCGATTAGGGAACTTTGTTATACTCGATCATGGGACTTTGTTATACTCGATCAGGGGCCTTTTTCATACTCTATGAGGGGGCTTTGTTATACTCGATCGGGGACTTTGTTATTCTCGATCAGGGGACTTTGTTATACTCGATCAAAGGACTTTGTTATACTCGATAAGAGGACTTTGTTTTAGTCGATCAGGGTTCTTTGTTATACTCGATATTGGGACTTTGTTATACTTGATAGGGCGCCTTTGTTATACTCGTTTAGGTGACTTTATTATATTCGATAAGGGGACTTTGTTATACTCGATGTGGGGCTTTTGTTATACTCGGTTAGGGGACTTTGTTATCCTCGATCAGGGGCATTTGTTATGCTCGATCAGGGAGCTTTGTTTTATTCGATTAGGGGACTTTGTTATACTCGATAAGGGGACTTTGCTATACTCGATCATGGGCTTTGTTATTCTCGACCAGGGAGTTTGTTATACTCGACCAGGGGAATTTGTTATACTCGCCCAGAGGAGTTTGTTTTACTCGATCAGGGGCCTTTGTTAAACTCGATCATGGGCCTTTGTTATACTCGTTTAGGGGACTTTGTTATATTCGATTAGGGTCCATTGTTACACTCGGTCAGGGGCCTTTGTTATATTCGATCAGGTGGTTTTGTTATACTCGATCAGGTGACTTTGTTATACTCGATCAGGAGACTTTGTTATTCTCGATGAGGGACTTTGTTATACTCGAACAAGGGACTTTGCTATACACCGTCAGGGGGCTTTGTTATACTCGAACAGGGACCTTTATTATACTCGATCAGGGGCCTTTATTATTCTTGGTGAGGGGACTTTGGTATACTCGATAAGGGGACTTTGTTATACGCGATGAGGGGTCTTTGTTATACTCTTTCAGGGGCTTTGTTATACTCGATCAGGGGACTTTGTTATACTCGATTAGGGGCCTCTGTTGTACTCGATCAGGGGACTCTGTTATACTCGATTACGGGACTTTGTTATACTCGATGAGGGGCCTTTGCTATTCTCGATCAGGGGGTTTTGTTATACTCGATCAGGGGACTTTGTTATACTCGATTAGGGGACTTTGTTATACTCGACCAGAAAACTTTGTTATACTCGATCAGGGGACTATATTATGCTCGACCAGTCGACCTGGGGACATTGTTATACTCGATCAGGGTACTTTCTTATACTCGATCAAGGACTTTCTTATACTCGACCAGGGGACTTTGTTAAACTCGATCAGGGGACTTTGTTATACTCGATTAGGGGACTTTGTTATACTCGACCAGGAAACTTTGTTATACTCGATCAGGGGACTATATTATGCTCGACCAGTCGACCTGGGGACATTGTTATACTCGACAATGGAACCCCCTTGTTATACTCGATTAGGAGGCTTTGTTATACCCGACCAGTCGACCTGGGGAATTTGTTATACTCGACAAGGGGGCTTTGTTATACTCGATCAGGGAAGTTTGTTATATTCGATTAGGGGCCTTCGTTATACTCGATCAGGGGGCTTTGTTATACGCCGTCAGGGGACTTTGTTATACTCGATCAAGGGACTTTATTATACTCGACCAGTCGACCTGGGGACATTGTTGTACTCGACAAGGGGGCTTTGTTATACTCGATTAGGAGGCTTTGTTATACTCGACCAGTCGACCAGGGGCCTTTGTTATAGTCGATCAGAGGACTTTGTTATACTCGATCACGGGAATTTCTTATATTCGATGAGGGGACTTCGTTATACTCGATCAGGGGGCTTTGTTATACGCGATCAGGGGACTTTGTTATTCTCGATCAGGGGACTTTGTTATACTCGATGAGGGGACTTTGTTATACACGATCAGGGTACTTTCTTATACTCGATCAAGGGACTTTGTTATATTCGATCAGGGGACTTTGTTATACTCGATGTGGGCTTTTGTTAAACTCGTTTAGGGGACTTTTTTATACTCGATGAGGGTCCTTTGCAATACTCGATCTGGGGCCTTTGTTATACTCGATCAGGGGACTTTGTTATACTCCACCAGGGGACTTTGTTATACTCAGCCAGGGTACTTTGTTATACACGATAAAGGGACTTTGTTATACTCGACCAGGGGACTTTGTTAAACTCGATAAGGGGCCTTTGTTATGCTCGATAAGAGGCCTTTGTTATACTCGATCAGCGGACTTTGATATACTCGATTAGGAGGATTTGTTATACTCGATAAGGGGCCTTTGTTATACTCGATCATGGGACTTTGTTATACTCGATTACGGGACGTTGTTATGCTCGATCAGGGGACTTTGTGTATACTCGACTAGGGGACTTTGTTATGCTCGATCAGAGGCCTTTATTGTACTCGATCAGGGGTCTTTGTTATACTCAATCAGGGGACTTTGTTGTACTCGACCAGGGGACTTTGTTATACTCGATAAAAGGACTTTGTTATACTCGAATAGAGGATTTTGTTATCCTCGATCATGGGGCTTTGTTATCCTTGATGGGGGGGCTTTGTTATACTCGATGAGGGGGCTTTGTTTTACTCGATCAGGGGGTTTTGTTATTCTCGATCAGGGGCTTTGTTATACTCGATCAGGGGGCATTGTTATACTCGATCATGGGGCTTTGTTATACTCGATCAGGGGCGTTGTTATGCTCGATCAGGGGACTTTGTTATACTCGATCAGAGGACTTTATTATACTCGATCACGGGCCTTTGTTATACTCGATCAGGGGACTTTTTTATACTCTATCAGGGGACTTTGTTATACTCGATCAGGAGAGTTTGTTATACTCGATAAGAGGACTTTGTTGTACTCGATCAGGGTTCTTTGTTATACTCGATCTTGTGACTTTGTTATACTTGATAAGGGGCCTTATAAACTCGATCATGGGCCTTTGTTATACTCGTTCAAGGGACTTTGTTATATTAGATCAGGGGACTTTGTTATTCTCGATCAGGGGCTTTGTTATACTCGATATGGGGCCTTTGTTATACTCGATCAGGGGACTTTGTTAAACTCGATAAGAGGACTGTGTTTTACTCGATCTGGGTTCTTTGTTATACTCGATCAGGGGGCTTTGTTATACATGATAAGAGGGCTATGTTATACTCGACCAAATAACAATGTTATACTCGACCAGTCGACCTGGGGACTTTGTTATACTCCACAAGGGGGGCTTTGTTATACTCGATTAGGGGGCTTTGTTATACTCGAACAGGAGGCTTTGTTATACTCGGCCAGGGGACTATGTCATACTCGATCAGCAGACTTTGTTACATTCGACCAGGGGACTTTGTTATACTCGAAAAGGTGGCTTTGTTATACTCGATCAGGGGGCTTTGTTATACATGATAAGGGGGGCTTTGCTATACTCGACCAGGGGACAATGTTATACTCCATCAGGTGACTTTGTTATAGTCGATCAGAGGAGTTTGTTATACTCGATAAGGTGATTTTGTCATGCTCGATGAGGGGACTTTGTTATACTCGATCAGGTGACTTTGTTATAGTCGATGAGGGCGCTTTGTTATACTCGATATGGGTCCTTTGTTATACTCGATTAGGGGACCTTTTTATACTCGATCAGTGGCCTTTGATATACTCGATGAGGGGGCTTTGTTTTATTCTACCAGGGAACATTGTTATACTCGATGAGGGGCCTTTGTAATACTGGATCAGGGGGCTTTTTTATACTCGATGAGGGGCTTTGTTATACTCGATCAGGGGAGTTTCTTATACACGATCTGGGACTTTGTTATACTCGATTAGGGTGCTTTGTTATACTCAATCAGGGGCCTTTGTTATATTCGATCAGGGGATTTTGTTATATTCGATCAGGGGACTTTCTTATACTCGATTAGGGGCCTTTGATATACTCGATCAGGGGCCTTTGTTGTACTCGATCATGGGACTTTGTTATACTCGATCAGTTGGCTTTGTTATACTCGATGACAGGGGCATTGTTATACTCGATGAGGGGGCTTTGTTATACTCGATCAGCAGACTTTGTTATACTCGATGGGGGGGCTTTGTTATACTCGACCAGGGGGCTTTGTTATACTCGATCAGTTGGCTTTGTTATACTCGATGACAGGGGCATTGTTATACTCGATGAGGGGGCTTTGTTATACTCCAACAAGGGCTTTGTTATACACGATCAGGGGAATTTCTTATACACGATCTGTGACTTTGTTATACTCGATTAGGGGGCTTTGTTATACTCGATCAGGGGACTTTGTTATACTCGAATAGGGGACTTTCTTATACTAAATTAGGGGCCTTTGTTATACTCGATTAGGGGGCTGTGTTATACTCGATGAGGGAACTTTGTTATACTCGATGAGGGGCCTTTGTTATACTCGATTAGGGAACTTTGTTATACTCGATTATGGGACTTTGTTGTACTCGATCAGGGGCCTTTTTCATACTCGATGAGGGGGCTTTGTTATACTCGGTCAGGGGACTTTATTATTCTCGATCAGGGGACTTTGTTGTACTCGATCAGGGGACTTTGTTAAACTCGATAAGAGGACTTTGTTTTACTCGATCAGGGTTCTTTGTTATTCTCTATCTTGGGACTATGTTTTACTTGATAAGGGACCTTTGTTAAACTCGATCATGGGCCTTTGTTATACTCGTTCAGGGGACTTTGTTATTCTCGATCAGGGGACTTTGTTATTCTCGATCAGGGGACCTTGTTATACTTGATGAAGGGCTTTTGTTATACTTGTTTACGAGACTTTGTTATACTCGATCAGGGGTATTTGTTACACTCGATCAGGGAGCTTTGTTTTATTCGACCAGGGGACTTTGTTATACTCGATAAGGGGCCTTTGATATACTCGATCAAGGGCCTTTGTTATATCGATCAGCGGAATTTGTTATACTCGATTAGGGTACTTTCTTATACTCGATCAGGGACTTTGTTATACTCGGTCAGGGGACTTTGTTGTACTCCATAAGGGGACTTTGTTTTACTCGACCAGGGGATTTTGTTATACTTGATTCGGAGACTTTGTTATACACGACCAGGGAACTTTGTTATACTCGATCAGGGGAATTTATTATACTCGACCAGTCGACCTGGGGACTTTGTTATACTCGACAAAGGGGGCTTTGTTATACTCGATTAGGGGGCTTTGTTATAATCGATCAGTGGGCTTTGTTATACTCGACCAGGGGACTTTGTTATTCTCGACAAGGTGGCTTTGTTATACTCGAACAGGAGGCTTTGTTATACTCGGCCAGGGGACTATGTTATACTCGATCAGCAGACTTTGTTACACTCGACCAGGGGACTTTGTTATAATCGACAAGGTGGCTTTGCTATACTCGACAAGGGGACAATGTTATACTCGATCAGGGGACGTTGTTATAGTCGATCAGGGGACTTTGTTATGCTCGATCAGGTGACCTTGTTATAGTCGATGAGGGGGCTTTGTTTTACTCGATATGGGTCCTTTGTTATACTCGATTAGGTGCCTTTGTTATACTCGATCAGGGTCTTTGTTATGCTCGATGTGGGGCATTTGTTATACTCGATTAGGGGACTTTTTTATACTCGATCAGTGGCCTTTGTTATACTCGATGAGGGGGCTTTGTTTTATTCGACCAAGGGACATTGTTATACTCGATCAGGGGCCTTTGTTATACTCGATCAGGGGGCTTTCTTATACTCGATGAGGGGCAATGTTATACTCGATCAGGGGGCTTTCTTATACTCGATGAGAGGCTTTGTTATACTCGATCAGGGGAGTTTCTTATACACGATCTGGAAATTTGTTATACTCGATTATGGTGCTTTGTTATACTCAATAAGGGGCCTTTGTTATCCTCGATCAGGGGCCTTTGTTATACTCGATTAGGGAACTTTGTTATACTCGATCATGGGACTTTGTTATACTCGATCAGGGGCCTTTTTCATACTCTATGAGGGGGCTTTGTTATACTCGATCGGGGACTTTGTTATTCTCGATCAGGGGACTTTGTTATACTCGATCAAAGGACTTTGTTGTACTCGATAAGAGGACTTTGTTTTAGTCGATCAGGGTTCTTTGTTATACTCGATATTGGGACTTTGTTATACTTGATAGGGCGCCTTTGTTATACTCGTTTAGGTGACTTTGTTATATTCGATCAGGGGACTTTGTTATACTCGATGTGGGGCTTTTGTTATACTCGGTTAGGGGACTTTGTTATCCTCGATCAGGGGCATTTGTTATACTCGATCAGGGAGCTTTGTTTTATTCGATTAGGGGACTTTGTTATACTCGATAAGGGGACTTTGCTATACTCGATCATGGGCTTTGTTATTCTCGACCAGGGAGTTTGTTATACTCGACCAGGGGAATTTGTTATACTCGCCCAGGGGAATTTGTTTTACTCGATCAGGGGCCTTTGTTAAACTCGATCATGGGCCTTTGTTATACTCGTTTAGGGGACTTTGTTATATTCGATTAGGGGCAATTGTTACACTCGGTCAGGGGCCTTTGTTATATTCGATCAGGTGGTTTTGTTATACTCTATCAGGTGACTTTGTTATACTCGATCAGGAGACTTTGTTATTCTCGATGAGGGACTTTGTTATACTCGAACAAGGGACTTTGCTATACACCGTCAGGGGGCTTTGTTATACTCGAACAGGGACCTTTATTATACTCGATCAGGGGCCTTTATTATTCTTGGTGAGGGGCCTTTGTTATACTCGATGAGGGGACTTTGTTATACGCGATGAGGGGTCTTTGTTATACTCTTTCAGGGGCTTTGTTATACTCGATCAGGGGACTTTGTTATACTCGATTAGGGGCCTCTGTTGTACTCGATCAGGGGACTCTGTTATACTCGATTACGGGACTTTGTTATACTCGATCAGGGGCCTTTGTTATACGCGAGCAGGGGGCTTTGTTATACTCGATCAGGGGACTTTGTTATACTCTTTTAGGGACCTTTGTTAAACTTGATCAGGGGCGTTTGTTACACTCGTTCAGTGGACTTTGTTAGACTCGATCAGGGGACTTCGTTATACTCGATCAGGGGCCTTTGTTAAACTCGATCAGGGGGCCTTTGTTATTCTCGATCAGGGGCCTTTGTTATACTCTATCATGAGATTTTGTTATACTTGATTAGGGGACTTTGATATACTCGATCAGGGGACTTTGTTATACTCGATCAGTGACTTTGTTATACGCGATCAGGGGGCTTTGTTATACTCGATCTGGGGACTTTGTTAAACTCAATCAGGGGACTTTGTTATACTCGATCAGGGGACTCTATATATCCTCGACTAGGGGACTTTCTTATGCTCGATTAGGGTCCTTTATTGGACTCGATCAGGGGACTTTGTTGTACTCGATCAGGGGACTTTGCTGTACTCGACCTGGGTACTTTGTTATACTCGATAAGGGGACTTAATTATACTCGATCAAGGGACTTTTTTATACGCGACTACTGGTCTTAGTTATACTCGATCAGAGGACTTTGTTACACTCGATCAGGGGACTTTGTTATACACGATGAGGGGCCTTTGCTATACTCGAATAGGGGAATTTGTTATTCTCCATGAGGGGGCTTTGTTAACTCGATCAGGGGGCTTTGTTATACTCGATCAGGGGCTTTGTTACACTCGACCAGGGGACTTTGTTATACTCGAGAAGGGGGCTTTTTTATACTCGATGAGGGGGCTTTGTTATACTTGATCAGGGGGCTTTGTTATACTCAGCCAGGGGACTATGTTATACCCGATGAGGGGACTTTGTTATAGTCGCTCAGGGGACTTTGTTATATTCGATTTGGGGCCTTCGTTATACTCGATCAGGAGGCTATGTTATACTCAATTAGGGGACTTTGATATGCTCGATCAATGGACTTTGTTATACTCGATCAAGGGACTTTGTTATACTCGATCAGCAAACTTTGTTACACTCGACCAGGGGACTTTGTTATACTCGACAAGGTGCCTTTGTTATACTCGATGAGGGGGCTTTGTTATACTCGACCAGGGGACAATGTTATACTCGATCAGGGGACTTTGTTATACTTGATCAGCGGACTTCGTTATACGCGATCAGGACGCTTTGTTATACTCGATAAGGGGACTTTGTTATGCTCGATGAGGGGACTTTGTTATATTCGATCAGGTGACTTTGTTATAGTCGATGAGGTGGCTTTCTTATACTCGATATGGGGCCTTTGTTATACTCAATCAGGGGGCTTTGTTTCATTCGACTAGGTGACTTTGTTATACTCGATAAGGGGCCTTTGTTACACTCGATCAGGGGCCTTTGTTATACTCGATCAGAGGACTTCGTTATACTCGATCACGGGACTTTGTTATACTCGATGTGGGGTATTTGTTATACTCGATTAGGGGACTTTTTTAAACTCGATCAGTGGCCTTTGTTATACTCGATGAGGGGGCTTTGTTTTATTTGACCAGGTGACTTTGTTATACTCGACCAGGGAACTTTGTTATACTCGATCAGGTGACTTTGTTATACTCAATCAGGAGATTTTGTTATTCTCGATGAGGGACTTTGTTATACTCGATCAGTGGACTTTGTTCTACTCGATCAAGGGACTTTGCTTTACGCCATCAGGGCGCTTTGTTATACTCGAACAGGGACGTTTATTATACTCGATCAGGGGCCTTTGTTATTCTTGGTGAGGGGACTTTGTTATACTCGATGAGGGGACTTTGTTATACGCGATGAGGGGGTTTTGTTATACTCGATCAGGGAGCATTTTTATACTCGATCAGGGGACTTTGTTATACTCTTTTAGGGACCTTTGTTATATTTGATCAGGGACCTCTGTTACACTCGTTCAGTGGCATTTGTTATACTCGATCAGGGGCCTTTGTTAAACTCGATTAGGGGCCTTCGTTATTCTCAATCAGGGCATTAGTTATACTCTATCATGGGACTTTGTTAAACTCGATTAGGGGACTTTGATTTACTCGATCAGGGGACTTTGGTATACACGATCAGTGACTTTGTTATACTCGATCAGGGGGCTTTGTTATACTCGATCAGGGGACTTTGTTAAACTCGATCAGGGGACTTTGTTATACTCATTCAGGGCTTTGTTATACTCGATAACGGGACTTTGTTATACTCGATCAGGGGAGTTTCTTATACTCGATCAGAGGCCTTTGTTATACTCGATCAGAGGTCTTTGTTATACTCGATCAGGTTTCTTTGTTATACTCGATTTTGGGAATTTGTTATACTTGATCATGGGACTTTGTTAAACTCGATCAGGGGCCTTTGTTATACTCGATGAGGGGCCTTTGTTATTCTTCATCAGGGGCCTTTGTTATACTCGTTCAGGGGCCTTTTTTATACTCGATCAGGGGCCTTTGTTATACTCGATAAGGGGCCTTTGTTATACTCGATCAGGGGCTTTGTTATAGTCGATCAGAGGAGTTTGTTATACTCGATTAGGGGACTTTGTTTTACTCGATTAGTGAACTTTGTTATACTCGATCAGGGGACTTTGTTATATTCAATCAGGGGCCAATGTTATACTTGATCAATGGGCTTTGTTATACTCGATCAGAGGACTTTGTTATACTCGATTAGGGGACTTTGTATATACTCGACTAGGGGATTTTGTTATGCTCGATGAGGGGCCTTTATTGTACTCGATCAGGGGACTTTGTTGTACTCGATCAGGGGACTTTGCTGTACTCGATCAGGGGACTTTGGTATACTCGATAAGAAGACTTAGTTATACTCCCTCAGGGGACTTTATTATACTCGATGTGGGGCATTTGTTATACTCGATTGGGGGCCTTTGTTATACTCGATCAGTGGCCTTTGTTATACTCGATGAGGGGGCTTTGTTTTATTTGACCAGGGGACTTTGTTATACTCGATGAGGAGCCTTTGTTATACTCGATCAGGGGGCTTTTTTATACTCGAAAAGGGGACAATGTTATACTCAATCAGGGGAGTTTGTTATACTCGATCAGGGACTTTGTTATTCTCGATCAGGGGAGTTTGTTAAACTCGATCAGAAGACTTTGTTATACTCGATCAGGAGACTTTGTTATACTCGATGAGGGGCCTTTGTTATACTCGATGAGGGGCCTTTGTTATAGTCGATTAGAGGACTTTGTTATTCTCGATAAGGGGACTTTGCTATACTCGATTAGGGGACTTTGTTATACTCGATCAGGGGACTTTGTTATATTCAATGATGGGCATTCGTTACACTCGATTCGGGGGCTTTGTTATACTCGATCAGGGGACTTTGTTATGCTCGATCAGGGGACTTTGTATATACTCGACTAGGGGACTTTGTTATGCTCGATCAGGGGCCTTTATTGTACTCGATCAGGGGACTTCGTTGTACTCGATCAGGGGACTTTGTTGTACTCGACCAGGGGACTATGTTACACTCGATTAAGGGACATTGTTATACTCTATTAGGTAACTTTGTTATAGTCGAATAGGAGACTTTGTTATACTCGATCAGGGGACTTTGTTATACTGGATCATCGGACTTGGTTATACTCGATCAGGAGGCTTTGTTATACTTGATCAGGGGGCTATGTTATACTCAACCAGGGGACAATGTTATACTCGATGAGGGGACTTTGTTATAGTCGCTCAGGGGACTTTGTTGTACTGGATCAGGGGACTTTGTTATTCGCGATGAGGGGCTTTGTTATTCTCGATCAGGGGCTTTCTTATACTCGATCAGGGCTTTGGTATACTCGATGAGGGGGCTTTGTTATACTCGATCAGGGGCCTTTGTTATACTCGATCAAGGGACTTTGTTATACTCAATCAGGTGACTTTGTTATACTCGACGAGGGGACTTTGTTATACTCGATCAGGGGATTTTTTTATAGTATATGAGGGGGATTTGTTATACTCGATCAGGGGCCTTCGTTATTCTCAATCAGGGCATTTGTTATACTCTATAATGGGACTTTGTAATACTCGATTAGGGAACTTTGATTTACTTGTTCAGGGGACTTTGGTATACTCGATCAGGGGACTTTGTTATATTCTTTTAGGGACCTTTGTTATACTCGATCAGGGATCTTTGTTACACTCGTTCAGTGGACTTTGTTATACTCGATCGGGGGACTTTGTTATACTCGATCAGGGGCCTTTGTTAAACTCGATCAGGGGCCTTCGTTATTCTCAATCAGGGCATTTGTTATACTCTATCATGGGACTTTGTTATACTCGATTAGGGGACTTTGATTTACTTGATCAGGGGACTTTGGTATACTCGATCAGTGACTTTGTTATACTCGATCAGGGGGCTTTGTTATACTCGATCAGGGGACTTTGTTAAACTCGATCAGGGGACTTTGTTTACTCGATCAGGGGCTTTGTTATACTCGATAACGGGACTTTGTTATACTCGATCAGGGGAGTTTCTTATACTCGATCAGAAGCCTTTGTTATACTCGATCAGGGGTCTTTGTTATACTCGATCAGGGTTCTTTGTTATATTCGATCTTGGAAACTTGTTATACTTGATCATGGGACTTTGTTAAACTCGATCAGGGGCCTTTGTTATACTCGATGAGGGGCCTTTGTTTTACTCGATCAGGGGCCTTTGTTATACTCGATCAGGGGCTTTGTTATAGTCGATCAGAGGAGTTTGTTATACTCGATCAGGGGACTTTGTTATACTCCATTTGTGAACTTTGTTATACTCGATCAAGGGACTTTGTTATATTCAATCAGGGGCCAATCTTATACTCGATCAATGGGCTTTGTTATACTCGATCAGGGGACTTTGTTATACTCGATCAGGGGACTTTGTTATACTCGATCAGGGGCTTTGTTATACTCAATAACGGGAGTTTGTTATACTCGATCAGGGGAGTTTCTTATACTCGATCAGAGGACTTTGTTATACTCGATCAGGGGTCTTTGTTATACTCGATCAGGGTTCTTTGTTATACTCGATCTTGGGAATTTGATATACTTGATCATGGGACTTTGTTAAACTCGATCAGGGGCCTTTGTTGTACTCGATGAGGGGACTTTGTTATACTCCATCAGGGGCCGTTGTTATACTCGATCAGGGGCCTTTGTTATACACCGATTAGGGGCCTTTGTTATACTCGATAAGGGGCCTTTGTTATACTCGATCAGGGGCTTTGTTATAGTCGATCAGAGGACTTTGTTATACTCGATCAGGGGACTTTGTTATACTCCAGTAGTGAACTTTGTTATACTCGATCAGGGGAATTTGTTATATTCAATCAGGGGCCAATCTTATACTCGATCAATGGGCTTTGTTATATTCGATCAGGGGACTTTGTTATACTCGATTAGGGGACTTTGTATATACTCGACTAGGGGATTTTGTTATGCTCGATGAGGGGCCTTTGTTATACTCGATCAGGGGCTTTGTTATAGTCGATCAGAGGACTTTGCTGTTCTCGATTAGGGGACTTTGCTATACTCGATAAGAAGACTTAGTTATACTCGATCAGGGGACTTTGTTATACTCGATGTGGGGCATTTGTTATACTCGATTAGGGGACTTTGTTATACTCGATCAGTGGCCTTTGTTATACTCGATGAGGGGGCTTTGTTTTATTTGACCAGGGGACTTTGTTATACTCGATGACGAGCCTTTGTTATACTCGATCAGGGGACTTTGTTATACTCGAAAAGGGGACTTTGTTAAACTCGATCAGAGGACTTTGTTATACTCGATCAGGAGACTTTGTTATACTCGATGAGGGGCCTTTGTTATACTCGATCAGGGGCCTTTGTTACAGTCGATCAGAGGACTTTGTTATTCTCGATCAGGGGACTTTGTTATACTCGATTAGGGGACTTTGTTATACTCGATCAGGTGACTTTGTTATATTCAATGAGGGGCATTCGATATACTCGATCAAGGGGCTTTGTTATACTCGATCAGGGGACTTTGTTATGCTCGATCAGGGGAATTTGTATATACTTGAGTAGGGGACTTTGTTATGCTCGATCAGGGGCCTTTATTGTACTCGATCAGAGGACTTTGTTGTACTCGATCAGGGGACTTTGTTGTACTCGACCAGGGGACTTTGTTGTACTCGACCAGGGGACTATGTTATACTCGATCAAGGGACATTGTTATACTCGATTAGGTAACTTTGTTATAGTCGAATAGGGGACTTTGTTATACTCGATCACTGGACTTTGTTATACTCAATCAAGGGACTTTGCTTTACTCCATCAGGGGGCTTTGATCTACTCGAACAGGGACCTTTATTATACTCAATCAGAAGCCTTTGTTATTCCTGGTGAGGGGACTTTGTTATACTCGATGAGGGGACTTTGTTATACGCGATGAGGGGGCTTTGTTATACTCGATCAAGGAGCATTTTTATACTCGATCAGGGGACTTTGTTATAATCTTTTTGGGGCCTTTGTTATACTCGATCAGTGGCCTTTGTTACACTCGTTCAGTGGACTTTGTTATGCTCGATCAGGGGACTTTGTTATACTCGATCAGGGGCCTTTCTTAAACTCGATCAGGGGCCTTTGTTATTCTCGATCAAGGCATTTGTTATACTCTATCATGGGACTTTGTGATACTCGATTAGGGGACTTTGATTTACTCGATCAGGGGACTTTGTTAATCACGATCAGTGATTTTGTTATACTCGATCAGGGGGCTTTGTCATACTCGATGAGGGGACTTTGTTAAGCTCGATCAGGGGAGTTTCTTAAACTCGATCAGAGGCCTTTGTTATACTCGATCAGGGGCCTTTGTTATACTCGATCAGGGGCCTTTGTTTTACTCGATCAGGGGCCTTTGTTATACTCGATCAGGGGCTTTTTTATAGTCGTTCAGAGGACTTTGTTATACTCGATCAGGGGACTTTGTTATACTCGATTAGTGGACTTTGTTATACTCGATCAGTGGACTTTGTTATATTCAATCTGGGGCCAACGTTATATTCGATCAATGGGCTTTGTTATACTCGATCAGGGGACTCTGTTATACTCGATCAGGGGACTTTGTATATACTCGACTAGGGGACTTTCTTATGCTCGATGAGGGGCCTTTATTGTACTCGATCAGGGGGCTATGTTATACTCGACCAGGGGACTATGTTATACTCGATCAGGGGACTTTGTATATACTCGACAAAAAGACTTTGTTAAGCTCGGTGAGGGGCCTTTATTGTACTCGATCAGGGGACTTCGTTGTACTCGATCAGGGGACTTTGTTGTACTCGACCAGGGGACTTTGTTATACTTGATCCGGGGCTTTGTTATACTCGATCAGGGGAGTTTCTTATACACGATCTGGGGCTTTGTTATAGTCGAATAGGGGGCTTTGTTAAACTCGATCAGGGGCCTTTGTTATACTCGATCGGGGTCTTTGTTATACTCGATCAGTGGTCTTTGTTATACGCGATCAGGGGCCTTTTTTACAGTCGATGAGAGGACTTTGTTAAACTCGTTCAGGGAACTTTGTTATACTCGATTATCGGACTTTGTTATACTCGATCAGGGGGCTTTGTTATATTCGGTGAGGGGCCTTCGCCATACTCGATCAGGTGGCTTTGTTTTGCTCGATGAGGGGACTTTGTTATACTCGATTAGAGGACTTTGTTATACTCTATCAGGGGACTTTGTTATATTCGGTGAAAGGCCTTCGCTATACTCGATGAGGTGGCTTTGTTATGCTCGATCAGGGGACTTTGTTATACTCGATTAGCGGACTTTGTTATACTCGATAAGGGGACTTTGTATATACTCGACTAGGGGACATTGTTATGCTCGATCAGGGACCTTTATTGTACTCGATCAGGGGAATTTGTTTTACTCGATCAGGGGTCTTTGTTATTCTCGATCAGGGGAGTTTGTTATACTCGATCAGGGCATTTGTTATACTCGATCAGGGGGCTTTGCTATACTCGATTAGGGGCCTTTGTTATACTCAATTAGGGGACTTTGTTATACTCGATGAGGGACTTTCTTATACTCGATCAGGCGCCTTTGTTATACTAGATCAGGGGGCTTTGTTATACTCAATCAGGGGAATTTGTTATTTACCATCAGGGGACTTTGTTATACTTGATAAAGAGACTTTGTTATACTCGATGAGGAAGCTTTGTTATACTCGATCAGGGGACGTTGTTATACCCGATCAGGGGAGTTTGTTATACTCGATCAGGGCCTTTGTTATACTTGATCAGGGGGCTTTGTTATACTCGATCAGGGACCTTGTTATACCCGATCAGGTAACTTTGTTATACTCGATCAGGGGACTTTGTATATACTCGACTAGGGGACTTTGTTGTACTCGATCAGGGGACTTTGCTGTACTCGAACATAGGACTTTGTTATACTCGATAAGGGGCCTTAGTTATACTCGATCAGGGGACTTTGTTATACGCGATCAGGGGACTTTGTTATTCTCGATCAGGGGAGTTTGTTATACTCGATCAGGGCCTTTGTTATACTCGATGAGGGGGCTTTGTTATACTCGATCAGGGGCCTTTGTTATACCGATCAGGTAACTTTGTTATACTCGATCAGGGGGCTTTGTTATACTCGATCAGGGGACTTTGTATTATTCGATCAGGGGGCCTTTGTTATACTCGATTAGTGGCTTTTGTTATACTCGGTCATGGGGCTTTGTTATACTTGATCAGGGGGCTTTGTTATACGCGACCAGGGGACTATGTTATACTCGATGAGGAGACTTTGTTATAGTTGCTCAGGGGACTTTGTTATACTCGATCAGGGTCCTTTGTTAAACTCGATCAGGGGCCTTTGTTATAGTAGAAGAGAGGACTTTGTTATACTCGATTAGCTGACTTTGGTTTACTCGATCAGGGGACTTTGTTATATTCGATGAGGGGGCCTTCGTTATACTCGATTAGGTGGCTTTGAATACTTGATCAGGGGAATTTGTTATACTCGATCAGGTGACTTTGTATATACTCGACTAGGGGACTTTGTTGTACTCGATCAAGGGACTTTGCTGTACTTGACCAGGGGACTTTGTTTTACTCGATAAGGGGCCTTAGTTATACTCGATCAGGGGACTTTGTTATACGCGATCAGGGGTCTTTGTTATTCTCGATCAGGGGAGTTTGTTATACTCGATCAGGGCCTTTGTTATACTCGATCAGGAGGCGTTGTTATACTCGATCAGGGGCCTTTGTTATACCCGATCAGGTAACTTTGTTTTACTCGATCAGGGGACTTTGTTACACTCGACCAGGGACTTTGTTATACTCGATTAGGGGACTTTGATATACTCGATCAGGGGACTTTGTTATACTCGATCAGTGACTTTGTTATACGCGATCAGGGGGCTTTGTTATACTCGATCATGGACTTTGTTAAACTCAATCAGGGGACTTTGTTATACTCGATCAGGGGGCTTTGTTATACTCGATAAGAGGACTTCGTTTTACTCGATCAGGGGAGTTTCATACACTCGATCAGGGACTTTGTTATACTCGATCAGGCGACTTTGTTAAACTTGATCAGAGGACTTTGTTATACTCGATCAGGGGACATTGTTATACCCGATCAGGTAACTTTGTTATACTCGATCAGGGGACTTTGTATATACTCGACTAGGGGACTTTGTTGTACTCGATCAGGGGACTTTGCTGTACTCGAACATAGGACTTTGTTATACTCGATAAGGGGCCTTAGTTATACTCGATCATGGGACTTTGTTATACGCGATCAGGGGACTTTGTTATTCTCGATCAGGGGAGTTTGTTATACTCGATCAGGGCCTTTGTTATACTCGATCAGGGGGCTTTGTTATACTCGATCAGGGGCCTTTGTTATACCCGATCAGGTAACTTTGTTATACTCGATCAGGGGGCTTTGTTATACTCGATCAGGGGACATTGTATTATTCGATCAGGGGGCCTTTGTTATACTCGATTAGTGGCTTTTGTTATACTCGGTCATGGGGCTTTGTTATACTTGATCAGGGGGCTTTGTTATACGCGACCAGGGGACTATGTTATACTCGATGAGGAGACTTTGTTATAGTCGCTCAGGGGACTTTGTTATACTCGATGAGGGGCCTTTGTTAAACTCGATCAGGGGCCTTTGTTATAGTAGAAGAGAGGACTTTGTTATACTCGATTAGCTGACTTTGGTTTACTCGATCAGGGGACTTTGTTATATTCGATGAGGGGGCCTTCGTTATACTCGATTAGGTGGCTTTGTATATACTCGACTAGGGGACTTTGTTGTACTCGATCAGGGGACTTTGCTGTACTTGACCAGGGGACTTTGTTTTACTCGATAAGGGGCCTTAGTTATACTCGATCAGGGACTTTGTTATACGCGATCAGGTGTCTTTGTTATTCTAGATCAGGGGAGTTTGTTATACTCGATCAGGGCCTTTGTTATACTCGATCAGGAGGCGTTGTTATACTAGATCAGGGGCCTTTGTTATACCCGATCAGGTAACTTTGTTTTACTCGATCAGGGGACTTTGTTACACTCGACCAGGGACTTTGTTATACTCGATTAGGGGACTTTGATATACTCGATCAGGGGACTTTGTTTTACTCGATCAGTGACTTTGTTATACGCGATAAGGGGGCTTTGTTATACTCGATCAGGGGACTTTGTTAAACTCAATCAGGGGACTTTGTTATACTCGATCAGGGGCTTTGTTATACTCGATAAGGGGACTTCGTTTTACTCGATCAGGGGAGTTTCATATACTCGATCAGGGACTTTGTTATACTCGATCAAGCGACTTTGTTAAACTTGATCAGAGGACTTTGTTATACTCGATCAGGGGACTTTGTTATACTCGATCAGGGTTCTTTGTTATACTCGATCTTGGAATTTTGTCATACTCGATAAGGAGCCTTTGTTATACTCGATCAGGGGACTTTGTTATACTAGATCAGGGGACTTTGTTATACTCGATCATGGGACTTTGTTATACTTGATCAGGGGCCTTTGTTATACTCGATGAGGGGCCTTTGTTATACTCGATGCCGGGCCTTTGTTATACTCGATCAGGGGCCTTTGTTATACTCGATCAGGGTCCTTAGTTATACTCGATCAGGGTGCTTTGTCATAGTCGATCAGAGGACTTTGTTATACTCGATCAGGGGACTTTGTTATATTCGATCAGGGGCCAATGTTATACTCGATAAATGGGCTTTGTTATACTCGATCAGGGGACTTTATTATACTCGATCAGGGGCCTTTATTGTACTCGATCAGGGGACTTTGTTGTACTCGATCAGGGGACTTTGCTATACTCGAACAGGGGACTTTGTTATACTCGATCAGTGACTTTGTTATACTCGATCATGGGGCTTTGTTATACTCGATCAGGGGACTTTGCTAAACTCGATCAGGGGACTTTGTTATACTCGATCAGGGGACATTGTTATACTCGATAAGGGACTATGTTATACTCAATCAGGGGAGTTTGTTATACTCGATCAGGGACTTTGTTTTAGTCGTTCAGAGGAATTTGTTATACTCAATCAGGGAACTTTGTTATACTCGATTAGGGGACTTTGTTAAATTTGATCAGGGGTTTTTGTTATATTCGATGAGGGGCCTTCGTTATACTGGATCAGGGGGCTTTGTTATACTCGATCAGGGGACTTTGTTATACTCGATCAGGGGACTCTGTATATACTCGACTAAGGGACTTTCTTATGCTCGATTAGGGTCCTTTATTGTACTCGATCAGGGGACTTTGTTGTACTCGACCTTGGGACTTTGTTATACTCGATAAGGGGACTTAATTATACTCGATCAGGGGACTTTCTTATACGCGATTAC
The DNA here is from genome assembly GCF_018991925.1 of Homarus americanus. Taxonomy (NCBI): domain Eukaryota; kingdom Metazoa; phylum Arthropoda; class Malacostraca; order Decapoda; family Nephropidae; genus Homarus; species Homarus americanus. The sequence continues at coordinate 14,222,346 of NW_024748109.1, forward strand.
TGGTCTTAGTTACACTCGATCAGAGGACTTTGTTATACTCGATCAAGGGTCTTTGTTATACACGATGAGGGGCCTTTGTTATACTCGAATAGGGGATTTTGTTATTCTCCATGAGGGGGCTTTGTTAACCGATCAGGGGGCTTTGTTATACTCGATCAGGGGTTTTGTTACACTCGACCAGGGGACTTTGTTATACTCGAGAAGGGGGCTTTTTTTACTCGATCAGGGGGCTTTGTTATACTTGATCAGGGGGCTTTGTTATACTCGGCCAGGGGACTATTTTATACTCGATGAGGGGACTTTGTTATAGTCGCTCAGGGGTTTTTGTTATATTCGATTTGGGGCCTTCGTTATACTTGATTAGGAGGCTATGTTATACTCGATTAGGGGACTTTGTTATGCTCGATCAATGGACTTTGTTATACTCGATCAAGGGACTTTGTTATACTCAATCAGCAGACCTTGTTACACTCGACCAGGGGACTTTGTTATACTCGACAAGGTACCTTTGTTATACTCGATGAGGGGGCTTTGTTATACATGATAAGGGGGCTTTCTTATACTCGACCAGGGGACAATGTTATACTCGATCAGGGGACTTTGTTATACTTGATCAGCGGACTTTGTTATACTCGATCAGGTGACTTTGTTATAGTTGATGAGGGGGCTTTGTTATACTCGATATGGGGCCTTTGTTATACTCGATCAGGAGGCTCTGTTTTATTCGACTAGGTGACTTTGTTATACTCAATAAGGGGCCTTTGTTACACTCGATCAGAGGCCTTTGTTATACTCGATCAGAGGACTTTGTTATACTCGATCACGGGACTTTGTTATACTCGATGTGGGGCATTTGTTATACTCGATAAGGGGCCTTTGTTATACTCGATAAGTGGCCTTTGTTATACTCGATCAGGGGCTTTGTTATAGTCGATCAGAGGACTTTGTTATACTCGATCAGGGGACTTTGATATACTCGATTAGTGAACTTTGTTATACTCGATCAAGGGACTTTGTTATACTCAATCAGCAGACTTTGTTACACTCGACCAGGGGACTTTGTTATACTCGACAAGGTGCCTTTGTTATACTCGATGAGGGGGCTTTGTTATACATGATAAGGGGACTTTGATTTACTTGATCAGGGGACTTTGGTATACTCGATCTGTGACTTTGTTATACTCGATCAGGGGGCTTTGTTATACTCGATCAGGGGACTTTCTTATACGCGATTACTGGTCTTAGTTACACTCGATCAGAGGACTTTGTTATACTCGATCAAGGGTCTTTGTTATACACGATGAGGAGCCTTTGTTATACTCGAATAGGGGATTTTGTTATTCTCCATGAGGGGGCTTTGTTAACCGATCAGGGGGCTTTGTTATACTCGATCAGGGGTTTTGTTACACTCGACCAGGGGACTTTGTTATACTCGAGAAGGGGGCTTTTTTTACTCGATCAGGGGGCTTTGTTATACTTGATCAGGGGGCTTTGTTATACTCGGCCAGGGGACTATTTTATACTCGATGAGGGGACTTTGTTATAGTCGCTCAGGGGTTTTTGTTATATTCGATTTGGGGCCTTCGTTATACTTGATTAGGAGGCTATGTTATACTCGATTAGGGGACTTTGTTATGCTCGATCAATGGACTTTGTTATACTCGATCAAGGGACTTTGTTATACTCAATCAGCAGACCTTGTTACACTCGACCAGGGGACTTTGTTATACTCGACAAGGTGCCTTTGTTATACTCGATGAGGGGGCTTTGTTATACATGATAAGGGGGCTTTCTCGACCAGGGGACAATGTTATACTCGATCAGGGGACTTTGTTATACTTGATCAGCGGACTTTGTTATACTCGATCAGGTGACTTTGCTTTGTTATACTCGATATGGGGCCTTTGTTATACTCGATCAGGAGGCTCTGTTTTATTCGACTAGGTGACTTTGTTATACTCAATAAGGGGCCTTTGTTACACTCGATCAGGGGCCTTTGTTATACTCGATCAGAGGACTTTGTTATACTCGATCACGGGACTTTGTTATACTCGATGTGGGGCATTTGTTATACTCGATAAGGGGCCTTTGTTATACTCGATAATTGGCCTTTGTTATACTCGATCAGGGCTTTGTTATTGTCGATCAGAGGACTTTGTTATACTCGATCAGGGGACTTTGATATACTCGATTAGTGAACTTTGTTATACTCGATCAAGGGACTTTGTTATACTCAATCAGCAGACTTTGTTACACTCGACCAGGGGACTTTGTTATACTCGACAAGGTGCCTTTGTTATACTCGATGAGGGGGCTTTGTTATACATGATAAGGGGACTTTGATTTACTTGATCAGGGGACTTTGGTATACTCGATCTGTGACTTTGTTATACTCGATCAGGGGGCTTTGTTATACTCGATCAGGGGACTTTGTTAAACTCGATCAGGGGACTTTTTTATACTCGATCAGGGGCTTTGTTATACTCAATAACCGGACTTTGTTATACTCGATCAGGGGAGTTTCTTATACTCGATCAGAGGCCTTTGTTATGCTCGATCAGGGGCCTTTGTTATACTCGATGAGGGCCTTTGTTATACTCCATCAGGGCCTTTGTTATACTCGATCAGGGGCCTTTGTTATACTCGATAGGGGGCCTTTGTTATCCTCGATCAGGGGCTTTGTTATAGTCGATCAGAGGACTTTGTTATACTCGATCAGGGGACTTTGTTATACTCCATTAGTTATACTTTGTTATACTCGATCAGGGTCCTTAGTTATACTCGATCAGGGTGCTTTGTCATAGTCGATCAGAGGACTTTGTTATACTCGATCAGGGGACTTTGTTATATTCGATCAGGGGCCAATGTTATACTCGATAAATGGGCTTTGTTATACTCGATCAGGGGACTTTATTATACTCGATCAGGGGCCTTTATTGTACTCGATCAGGGGACTTTGTTGTACTCGATCTGGGGACTTTGCTATACTCGAACAGGGGACTTTGTTATACTCGATCAGTGACTTTGTTATACTCGATCATGGGGCTTTGTTATACTCGATCAGGGGACTTTGCTAAACTCGATCAGGGGACTTTGTTATACTCGATCAGGGGACATTGTTATACTCGATAAGGGACTATGTTATACTCAATCAGGGGAGTTTGTTATACTCGATCAGGGACTTTGTTTTAGTCGTTCAGAGGAATTTGTTATACTCAATCAGGGAACTTTGTTATACTCGATTAGGGGAATTTGTTAAATTTGATCAGGGGTTTTTGTTATATTCGATGAGGGGCCTTCGTTATACTGGATCAGGGGGCTTTGTTATACTCGATCAGGGGACTTTGTTATACTCGATCAGGGGACTCTGTATATACTCGACTAAGGGACTTTCTTATGCTCGATTAGGGTCCTTTATTGTACTCGATCAGGGGACTTTGTTGTACTCGACCTTGGGACTTTGTTATACTCGATAAGGGGACTTAATTATGCTCGATCAGGGGACTTTCTTATACGCGATTACTGGTCTTAGTTACACTCGATCAGAGGACTTTGTTATACTCGATCAAGGGTCTTTGTTATACACGATGAGGGGCCTTTGTTATACTCGAATAGGGGATTTTGTTATTCTCCATGAGGGGGCTTTGTTAACCGATCAGGGGGCTTTGTTATACTCGATCAGGGGTTTTGTTACACTCGACCAGGGGACTTTGTTATACTCGAGAAGGGGGCTTTTTTTACTCGATCAGGGGGCTTTGTTATACTTGATCAGGGGGCTTTGTTATACTCGGCCAGGGGACTATTTTATACTCGATGAGGGGACTTTGTTATAGTCGCTCAGGGGTTTTTGTTATATTCGATTTGGGGCCTTCGTTATACTTGATTAGGAGGCTATGTTATACTCGATTAGGGGACTTTGTTATGCTCGATCAATGGACTTTGTTATACTCGATCAAGGGACTTTGTTATACTCAATCAGCAGACCTTGTTACACTCGACCAGGGGACTTTGTTATACTCGACAAGGTGCCTTTGTTATACTCGATGAGGGGGCTTTGTTATACATGATAAGGGGGCTTTGTTATACTCGACCAGGGGACAATGTTATACTCGATCAGGGGACTTTGTTATACTTGATCAGCGGACTTTGTTATACTCGATCAGGTGACTTTGTTATAGTCGATGAGGGGGGTTTGTTATACTCGATATGGGGCGTTTGTTATACTCGATCAGGAGGCTTTGTTTTATTCGACTAGGTGACTTTGTTATTCTCAATAAGGGGCCTTTGTTACACTCGATCAGGGGCCTTTGTTATACTCGATCAGAGGACTTTGTTATACTCGATCACGGGACTTTGTTATACTCGATGTGGGGCATTTGTTATACTCGATAAGGGGCCTTTGTTATACTCGATAAGTGGCCTTTGTTATACTCGATCAGGGGCTTTGTTATAGTCGATCAGAGGACTTTGTTATACTCGATCAGGGGACTTTGATATACTCGATTAGTGAACTTTGTTATACTCGATCAAGGGACTTTGTTATACTCAATCAGCAGACTTTGTTACACTCGACCAGGGGACTTTGTTATACTCGACAAGGTGCCTTTGTTATACTCGATGAGGGGGCTTTGTTATACATGATAAGGGGACTTTGATTTACTTGATCAGGGGACTTTGGTATACTCGATCACTTTGTTATACTCGATCAGGGGGCTTTGTTATACTCGATCAGGGGACTTTGTTAAACTCGGGGGACTTTTTTATACTCGATCAGATACTCAATAACCGGACTTTGTTATACTCGATCAGGGGAGTTTCTTATACTCGATCAGAGGCCTTTGTTATGCTCGATCAGGGGCCTTTGTTATACTCGATGAGGGGCCTTTGTTATACTCCATCAGGGGCCTTTGTTATACTCGATCAGGGGCCTTTGTTATACTCGATCAGGGGCCTTTGTTATACTCGATAAGGGGCCTTTGTTATCCTCGATCAGGGGCTTTGTTATAGTCGATCAGAGGACTTTGTTATACTCGATCAGGGGACTTTGTTATACTCCATTAGTGAACTTTGTTATACTCGATCAGGGTCCTTAGTTATACTCGATCAGGGTGCTTTGTCATAGTCGATCAGAGGACTTTGTTATACTCGATCAGGGGACTTTGTTATATTCGATCAGGGGCCAATGTTATACTCGATAAATGGGCTTTGTTATACTCGATCAGGGGACTTTATTATACTCGATCAGGGGCCTTTATTGTACTCGATCAGGGGACTTTGTTGTACTCGATCTGGGGACTTTGCTATACTCGAACAGGGGACTTTGTTATACTCGATCAGTGACTTTGTTATACTCGATCATGGGGCTTTGTTATACTCGATCAGGGGACTTTGCTAAACTCGATCAGGGGACTTTGTTATACTCGATCAGGGGACATTGTCTTACTCGATAAGGGACTATGTTATACTCAATCAGGGGAGTTTGTTATACTCGATCAGGGACTTTGTTTTAGTCGTTCAGAGGAATTTGTTTTACTCAATCAGGGAACTTTGTTATACTCGATTAGGGGACTTTGTTAAACTTGATCAGGGGTTTTTGTTATATTCGATGAGGGGCCTTCGTTATACTCGATCAGGGGGCTTTGTTATACTCGATCAGGGGACTTTGTTATACTCGATCAGGGGACTCTGTATATACTCGACTAAGGGACTTTCTTATGCTCGATTAGGGTCCTTTATTGTACTCGATCAGGGGACTTTGTTGTACTCGACCTTGGGACTTTTTTATACTCGATAAGGGGACTTAATTATACTCGATCAGGGGACTTTCTTATACGCGATTACTGGTCTTAGTTACACTCGATCAGAGGACTTTGTTATACTAGATCAAGGGTCTTTGTTATACACGATGAGGGGCCTTTGTTATACTCGAATAGGGGATTTTGTTATTCTCCATGAGGGGGCTTTGTTAACCGATCAGGGGGCTTTGTTATACTCGATCAGGGGTTTTGTTACACTCGACCAGGGGACTTTGTTATACTCGAGAAGGGGGCTTTTTTTACTCGATCAGGGGGCTTTGTTATACTTGATCAGGGGGCTTTGTTATACTCGGCCAGGGGACTATTTTATACTCGATGAGGGGACTTTGTTATAGTCGCTCAGGGGTTTTTGTTATATTCGATTTGGGGCCTTCGTTATACTTGATTAGGAGGCTATGTTATACTCGATTAGGGGACTTTGTTATGCTCGATCAATGGACTTTGTTATACTCGATCAAGGGACTTTGTTATACTCAATCAGCAGACCTTGTTACACTCGACCAGGGGACTTTGTCATACTCGACAAGGTGCCTTTGTTATACTCGATGAGGGGGCTTTGTTATACATGATAAGGGGGCTTTGTTATACTCGACCAGGGGACAATGTTATACTCGATCAGGGGACTTTGTTATACTTGATCAGCGGACTTTGTTATACTCGATCAGGTGACTTTGTTATAGTCGATGAGGGGGCTTTGTTATACTCGATAAGGGGCCTTTGTTATACTCGATCAGAGGACTTTGTTATACTCGATCACGGGACTTTGTTATACTCGATGTGGGGCATTTGTTATACTCGATAAGGGGCCTTTGTTATACTCGATAAGTGGCCTTTGTTATACTCGATCAGGGGCTTTGTTATAGTCGATCAGAGGACTTTGTTATACTCGATCAGGGGACTTTGATATACTCGATTAGTGAACTTTGTTATACTCGATCAAGGGACTTTGTTATACTCAATCAGCAGACTTTGTTACACTCGACCAGGGGACTTTGTTATACTCGACAAGGTGCCTTTGTTATACTCGATGAGGGGGCTTTGTTATACATGATAAGGGGACTTTGATTTACTTGATCAGGGGACTTTGGTATACTCGATCAGTGACTTTGTTATACTCGATCAGGGGGCTTTGTTATACTCGATCAGGGGACTTTGTTAAACTCGATCAGGGGACTTTTTTATACTCGATCAGGGGCTTTGTTATACTCAATAACCGGACTTTGTTATACTCGATCAGGGGAGTTTCTTATACTCGATCAGAGGCCTTTGTTATGCTCGATCAGGGGCCTTTGTTATACTCGATGAGGGGCCTTTGTTATACTCCATCAGGGGCCTTTGTTATACTCGATCAGGGGCCTTTGTTATACTCGATCAGGGGCCTTTGTTATACTCGATAAGGGGCCTTTGTTATCCTCGATCAGGGGCTTTGTTATAGTCGATGAGAGGACTTTGTTATACTCGATCAGGGGACTTTGTTATACTCCATTAGTGAACTTTGTTATACTCGATGAGGGGACTTTGTTATATTCAATCAGGGGCCAATCTTATACTCGATCAATAGACTATGTTATACTCGATCAGGGGACTTTGTTATACTCGATCAGAGGACTTTGTATATACTCGACTAGGGGATTTTGTTATGCTCGATGAGGGGCCTTTATTGAACTCGATCAGGGGACTTTGTTATACTTGATCAGCGGACTTTGTTATACTCGATCAGGTGACTTTGTTATAGTCGATGAGGGGGCTTTGTTATACTCGATATGGGGCCTTTGTTATACTCGATCAGGAGGCTTTGTTTTATTCGACGAGGTGACTTTGTTATACTCAATAAGGGGCCTTTGTTACACTCGATCAGGGGCCTTTGTTATACTCGATCAGAGGACTTTGTTATACTCGATCACGGGACTTTGTTATACTCGATGTGGGGCATTTGTTATACTCGATAAGGGGCCTTTGTTATACTCGATAAGTGGCCGTTGTTATACTCGATCAGGGGCTTTATTATAGTCGATCAGAGGACTTTGTTATACTCGATCAGGGGACTTTGTTATACTCGATTAGTGAACTTTGTTATACTCGATCAAGGGACTTTGTTATACTCAATCAGCAGACTTTGTTACACTCGACCAGGGGACTTTGTTATACTCGACAAGGTGCCTTTGTTATACTCGATGAGGGGGCTTTGTTATACATGATAAGGGGACTTTGATTTACTTGAACAGGGGACTTTGGTATACTCGATCAGTGACTTTGTTATACTCGATCAGGGGGCTTTGTTATACTCGATCAGGGGACTTTGTTAAACTCGATCAGGGGCCTTTGTTATACTCGATCAGGGGCTTTGTTATACTCAATAACCGGACTTTGACTTCTCGATCAGGGGCTTTGTTATACTCGATCAGGGGCTTTGTTATACTCGATGAGAGGGGCCTTTGTTATACTCCATCAGGGGCCTTTGTTATACTCGATCAGGGGCCTTTGTTATACTCGATCAGGGGCCTTTGTTATGCTCGATAAGGGGCCTTTGTTATCCTCGATCAGGGGCTTTGTTATAGTCGATCAGAGGACTTTGTTATACTCGATCAGGGGATTTGTTATACACCATTAGTGAACTTTGTTATACTCGATCAGGGGACTTTGTTATATTCAATCAGGGGCCAATCTTATACTCGATCAATAGGCTATGTTATACTCGATCAGGGGACTTTGTTATACTCGATCAGAGGACTTTGTATATACTCGACTAGGGGATTTTGTTATGCTCGATGAGGGGCCTTTATTGAACTCGATCAGGGGACTTTGTTGTACTCGATCAGGGGACTTTGCTGTACTCGATCAGGGGACTTTGTTATACTCGATAAGAAGACTTAGTTATACTCGATCAGGGGACTTTGTTATACTCGATGTGGGGCATTTGTTATACTCGATTAGGTGACTTTGTTATACTCGATCAGTGGCCTTTGTTATACTCGATGAGGGGGCTTTGTTTTATTTGACCAGGGGACTTTGTTATACTCGATGAGGAGCCTTTGTTATACTCGATCAGGGGACTTTGTTATACTCGAAAAGGGGACAATGTTATACTCAATCAGGGGAGTTTGTTATACTCGATCAGGGACTTTGTTATACTCGATCAGGGGACTTTGTTAAACTCGATCAGAGGACTTTGTTATACTCGATCAGGAGACTTTTTTATACTCGATGAGGAGCCTTTGTTATAGTCGATCAGGGGCCTTTGTTACAGTCGATCAGAGGACTTTGTTATTCTCGATCAGTGGACTTTGTTATACTCGATTAGGGGACTTTGTTATACTCGATCAGGGGACTTTGTTATATTCGATGAGGGGCATTCGTTATACTCGATCAGGGGGCTTTGTTATACTCGATCAGGGGACTTTATTATGCTCGATCAGGGGACTTTGTATATACTCGACTAGGGGACTTTGTTATGCTCGATCAGGGGCCTTTATTGTACTCGATCAGGGGACTTTGTTGTACTCGACCAGGGGACTATGTTATACTCGATCAAGGGACATTGTTATACTCGATTAGGTAACTTTGTTATAGTCGAATAGGGGACTTTGTTATAATCGATCAGGGGACTTTGTTATACTGGATAAGCGGACTTTGTTATACTCGATCAGGAGGCTTTGTTATAGTTGATCAGGGGGCAATGTTATACTCGACCAGAGGAGTATGTTATACTCGATGAGGGGACTTTGTTATAGTCGCTCAGGGGACTTTGTTATTCTCGGTGAGGGGGCTTTGTTATCTCGATCAGAGGGCTTTGTTATACTCGATCAGGGGCTTTCTTATACTCGATCAGGGGCTTTGTTATACTCGATCAAGGGGACTTTGTTATTCTTGATCAGGGGAGTTTGTTATACTAGATCAGGGCCTTTGTTATACTCGATCAAGGGGCTTTGTTATACTCGATCAGGAGCCTATATTATACTCGATAAGGGGTTTTGTTATACTCGATGAGGGGACTTTCTTATACTCGTTTAGGGGCCTTTGTTATACTCGATCAGGGGGCTTTGTTATACTCAATCAGGTGACTTTGTTATTTTCGATCAGAGGAATTTGTTTTCCTCCATCAGGGGACTTTGTTACACTTGATAAAGGGACTTTGTTATACTCGATGAGGGGCCTTTGTTATACTCGATCTGGGGACTTTGTTATACTCGATCACTTGACTTTGTTATACTCGACCAGGGGACTTTGTTATACACGATCAGGTGACTTTGTTATACTCGATCAGGAGACTTTGTTATTCTCGATGAGGGACTTTGTTATACTCGATCAGGGGACTTTGTTATACTCAATCAAGGGACTTTGCTTTACTCCATCAGGGGGCTTTGATATATTCGAACAGGGACCTTTATTATACTCAATCAGAAGCCTTTGTTATTCCTGGTGAGGGGACTTTGTTATACTCGATGAGGGGGACTTTGTTATACGCGATGAGGGGGCTTTGTTATACTCGATCAGGGAGCATTTTTATACTCGATCAGGGGACTTTGTTATAATCTTTTTGGGACCTTTGTTATACTCGATCAGGGGCCTTTGTTACACTCGTTCAGTGGACTTTGTTATGCTCGATCAGGGGACTTTGTTATACTCGATAAGGGGCCTTTCTTAAACTCATCAGGGGCCTTTGTTATTCTCGATCAAAGCATTTGTTATACTCTATCATGGGACCCTGTTATACTCGATTAGGGGACTTTGATTTACTCGATCAGGGGACTTTGTTAATCTCGATCAGTGACTTTGTTATACTCGATCAGGGGGCTTTGTCATACTCGATCAGGGGACTTTGTTAAACTCGATCAGGGGACTTTGTTATACTCGATTAAGGGCTTTGTTATACTCGATAACGGGACTTTGTTATACTCGATCAGGGGAGTTTCTTATACTCGATCAGAGGCCTTTGTTATACTCGATCAGGGGACTTTGTTATACTCGATCAGGGGCCTTAGTTATACTCGATCAGGGGCCTTTGTTATACTCGATCAGGGGCCTTTGTTTTACTCGATCAAGGGCCTTTGCTATACTCGATCAGGGGCTTTGTTATAGTCGTTCAGAGGACTTTGTTATACACGATCAGGGGACTTTGTTATACTCGATTAGTGGACTTTGTTATACTCGATCAGTGGACTTTGTTATATTCAATCTGGGGCCAATGTTATATTCGATCAATGGGCTTTGTTATACTCGATCAGGGGACTTTGTTATACTCGATCAGGGGACTTTGTATATACTCGACTAGGGGACTTTGTTATGCTCGATGAGGGCCTTTATTGTACTCGATCAGGGGGCTATGTTATACTCGAGCAGGGGACTATGTTATACTCGATCAGGGGACTTTGTATATACTCGACAAGAAGACTTTCTTAAGCTCGGTGAGGGGCCTTTATTGTACTCGATTAGGGGCCTTTGTTGTACTCGATCAGGGGCTTTGTTATACTCGATCAGGGGAGTTTCTTATACACGATCTGGGGCTTTGTCATACTCGAATAGGGGGCTTTGTTATACTCGATCAGGGGCCTTTGTTATACTCGATCTGGGTCTTTGTTATACTCGATCAGGGGGCATTGTTATACTTGATAAGGGGACTATGTCATACTCAATCAGGGGAATTTGTTATACTCGATCCGGGACTTTGTTATACTCGATCAGGGTACTTTGTTAAACTCGATCAGAGGACTTTTATATACTCGATCAGGGGACTTTGTTATAATTGATCAGGGGCCTTTGTTATACGCGATCAGGGGCCTTTTTTATAGTCGATGAGAGGACTTTGTTAAACTCGTTCAGGGAACTATGTTATACTCGATTATCGGACTTTGTTATACTCGATCAAGGGACTTTGTTATACTCGATCAGGTGACTTTGTATATACTCGACTAGGGGACTTTGTTATGCTCGATGAGGGCCTTTATTGTACTCGATCAGGAGGCTATGTTATACTCGAGCAGGGGACTATGTTATACTCGATCAGGGGACTTTGTATATACTCGACAAGAAGACTTTCTTAAGCTCGGTGAGGGGCCTTTATTGTACTCGATCAGGAGACTTTGTTGTACTCGATCAGGGGACTTTGCTGTACTCGACCAGGGGACTTTGTTATACTTGATCAGGGGCTTTGTTATACTCGATCAGGGGAGTTTCTTATACACAATCTGGGGCTTTGTTATACTCGAATAGGGGGCTTTGTTATACTCGATCAGGGGCCTTTGTTATACTCGATCTGGGTCTTTGTTATACTCGATCAGGGGGCATTGTTATACTTGATAAGGGGACTATGTCATACTCAATCAGGGGAATTTGTTATACTCGATCAGGGTACTTTGTTAAACTCGATCAGAGGACTTTTATATACTCGATCAGGGGACTTTGTTATAATTGATCAGGGGCCTTTGTTATACGCGATCAGGGGCCTTTTTTATAGTCGATTAGAGGACTTTGTTAAACTCGTTCAGGGAACTTTGTTATACTCGATTATCGGATTTTGTTATACTCGATCAAGGGACTTTGTTATATTCGGTTAGGGGCCGTCGCTATACTCGATCAGGTGGCTTTGTTATACTCGATTAGCGGACTTTGTTATACTCGATCAGGGGACTTTGTATATACTCGACTAGGGGACATTGTTATGCTCGATCAGGGACCTTTATTGTACTCGATCAGGGGAATTTGTTTTACTCGATCAGGGGACTTTGTTATGCTCGATAAGGGAACTTAGTTATACTTGATCAGGGGACTTTGTTATACGCGATCAGGGGGCTTTGTTATACTCGATCAGGGAACTTTGTTATACTTGATTAGGGGACTTTGTTATACTCGATGAGGGGCCTTTGTTATACTCGAATAGGGGACTTTATTATTCTCGATGACGGGGCTTTGTTATCTCGACCAGGGGCCTTTTTATACTCGATGAGGGAGCTTTGTTATACTCGATGAGGGGACTTTGTTATTCTCGATCAGGGGAGTTTGTTATACTCGATCAGGGCCTTTGTTATACTCGATCAGGGGGCTTTGCTATACTCGATTAGGGGACTTTGTTATACTCGATTAGGGGACTTTGTTATACTCGATGAGGGGACTTTCTTATACTCTATCAGGCGCCTTTGTTATACTAGATCAGGGGGCTTTGTTATACTCAATCAGGGGAATTTGTTATTTACGATCAGGGGACTTTGTTATACTTGATAAAGAGACTTTGTTATACTCGATGAGGAAGCTTTGTTATACTCGATCAGGGGACTTTGTTATACCCGATCAGGTAACTTTGTTAAACTCGATCAGAGGACTTTGTTATACGCGATCAGGGGACTTTGTTATTCTCGATCAGGGGCCTTGTTATACCCGATCAGGTAACGTTGTTATACTCGATCAGGGGACTTTGTATATACTCGACTAGGGGACTTTGTTGTACTCGATCAGGGGACTTTGCTGTACTCGAACAGAGGACTTTGTTATACTCGATAAGGGCCTTAGTTATACTCGATCAGGGGACTTTGTTATACGCGATCAGGGGACTTTGTTATTCTCGATCAGGGGAGTTTGTTATACTCGATCAGGGCCTTTGTTATACTCGATCAGGTAACTTTGTTATAATCGATCAGGGGGCTTTGTTATACTCGATCAAGAGAATTTGTTATACTCGATCAGGGGACTTTGTTATAATCGATCAGGGGACTTTGTTATACTCGATCAGGGGGCTTTGTTATACTCGATTAGGGGCTTTTGTTATACTCGATCATGGGGCTTTGTTATACTTGATCAGGGGGCAATGTTATACTCGACCAGGGGACTATGTTATACTCGATGAGGGGACTTTGTTATAGTCGCTCTGGGGACTTTGTTATATTCGATTTGGGGCCTTCGTTATACTCGATAAGGAGGCTATGTTATACTCGATTAGGGGACTTTTTTATGCTGGATCAGGGGACTTTGTATATACTCGACTAAGATACTTTGTTATGCTCGGTGAGGGGCCTTTATTGTACTCGATCAGGGGACTTTGTTGTACTCGATCAGGGGACTTTGTTGTACTCGACCAGAGGTCTTTGTTATACTCGATAAAAGGACTTTGTTATACTCGATCAAGGGACTTTGTTATACTCGATCAGGGGAATTTGTTATACTCGATCAGGGGTACTTTGTTATAATCGATCAGGGGACTTTGTTATACTCGATCAGAGGGCTTTGTTATACTCGAATAGAGGATTTTGTTATACTCGATCACGAGGCTTTGTTATACTCGATGGAGTCTTTGTTATACTCGATGAGGGGGCTTTGTTATACTCGATCAGGGGGCATTGTTATACTCGATCAGGGGGCTTTGTTTTACTCGATCAAGGGGCATTGTTATACTCGATGAGGGGGCTTTGTTATACTGGATCAGGGGCTTTGTTATACTCGATCTGGGGAGTTTCTTATACACAATCTGGGACTTTGTTATACTTGATAAGGGAGCTTTGTTATCCTCGATCAGAGGCCTTTGTTATACTCGATCAGGGGACTTTGTTATACTCGATCAGAGGACTTTCTTATACTCGATCAGGGGCCTTTGTTATACTCGATTAGGGGGCTTTGTTATACTCGAGCATGGAACTTTGTTATACACGATCAAGGGCCTTTGTTATACTCGATTAGGGAACTTTGTTATACTCGATCAGGGGACTTTGTTATACTCGATCAGGGACCTTTTTCATACTCGATCAGGGGGCTTTGTTATACTCTTTAAAGGGACTATGTTATACTCAATCAGGGGAGTTTGTTATACTTGATCAGTGACTTTGTTATACTCGATCAGGGGAATTTGTTATACTCGATCAGGGGACTTTTTTTATACTCGATCAGGGGCCTTTGTTATACTCGATCAGGGGGCTTTGTTATACTCAAACAGGGAACTTTGTTATTTTCAATCAGGGGAATTTGTTTTACTCGATCAGGGGACTTTGTTACACTTGATAGAGGGACTTTGTTATACTCGATGAGGAAGCTTTGTTATACTCGTTCAGGGGACATTGTTATACTCGATTAGGTAACTTTGTTACAGTCAAACAGGGGACTTTGTTATACTCGATCAGGGGACTATGTTATACTCGATTAGCGGACTTTGTTATACTCGATCAGGAGGCTTTGTTATACTCGATAATGGGACTTTGTTATACTCGATCAGGGGACTTTGTTATATCCGAAAAGGTAACTTTGTTATACTCGATTAGGGGACTTTGTTATACTCGATCAGGGGCCTTTGTTATACCCGATCAGGTAACTTTGTTAAACACGATCAGAGGACTTTGTTATAGGCGATTAGGGGACTTTGTTTTACTCGATCAGGGGCCTTTGTTATACTCGATCAGGGGCCTTTGTTATAGTAGATGAGAGGACTTTGTTATACTCGATCAGGGGGACTTTGTTATACTCGATTAGCGGACGTTGTTATACTCGATCAGGGGACTTTGCTGTTCTCGACCAGGGGACTTTGTTATACTTGATAAGGGGCCTTCGTTATACTCGATAAGGGGACTTTGTTATACTCGATCAGGGGCCTTTGTTCCCGATCAGGTAACTTTGTTAAACACGATCAGAGGACTTTGTTATAGGCGATTAGGGGACTTTGTTATACTCGATCAGGGGCCTTTGTTACACTCGATCAGGGGCCTTTGTTATAGTAGATGAGAGGACTTTGTTATACTCAATCAGGGGACTTTCCTGTTCTCGACCAGGGGACTTTGTTATACTCGATAAGGGGCCTTCGTTATACTCGATCAGGTGGCTTTGTTATACGCGATCAGAGGACTTTGTTATTTTCGATCAGGGGAGTTTGTGATACTCGATCAGGGCCTTTGTTATACTCGATCAGGGGACTTTGTTATACTCGATCAGGGGCCTTTGTTATACCCGATCAGGAAACTTTGTTATACTCGATGAGGGGGCTTTGTTATACTCGATCAGGGGACTTTGTGTTATTCGATCAGGGGCCTTTGTTATACTCGATTAGGGGCTTTTGTTATACTCGATTATGGGACTTTGTTACACTCGACCAAGGACTTTGCTATACTCGAGAAGGGGGCTTTGTTATACTCGATCAGGGGGCTTTGTTATACTTGATCAGGGGCTATGTTATACTCGACCTGGGGACTACGTTATACTCGATGAGGGGATTTTGTTATAGTCGCTCAGGGGACTTTGTTATATTCGATTTGGGGCCTTCGTTACACTCAATCAGGAGGCTATGTTATACTAGATTAGGGGACTTTGTTATGCTCGATCAGGGGACTTTGTAATTAATCGACTAGGAGACTTTATAATGCTCGGTGAGGGGCCTTTATTGTACTCGATCAGGGGACTTTGTTGTACTCGATCATGGGACTTTGTTATACTCGATAAAAGGACTTTGTTATACTCGATCAGGGGACTTTGTTATACTCGATCAGGGGAATTTGTTATACTCGATCAGGGGACTTTGTTATAATCGATCAGGGGACTTTGTTATACTCGATCAGGGGAATTTGTTATACTCGATCAGGGGACTTTGTTATAATCGATCAGGGGACTTTGTTATACTCGATCAGGGGAATTTGTTATACTCAATCAGGGGACTTTGTTATAATCGATCAGGGGACTTTGTTATACTCGACAAGGGGGCTTTGTTATACTCGAATAGAGGATTTTGTTATACTCGATCAGGGGGCTTTGTTATACTCGATGGAGGCTTTGTTATACTCGATCAGTGGGCTTTGTTATACTCGATCAGGGGGCTTTGTTGTACTCGATCAGGTGGCTTTGTTATACTCGATCAGGGGGCATTGTTATACTCGATCAGGGGGCTTTGTTTTACTCGATCAGGGGCTTTTTTATACTCGATCAGGGGAGTTTGTTATACACAATCTGGGACTTTGTTATACTCGATTAGCTGTGTGGGATACTCAGGTGGTCCTTACACTCAGGGGTAAAGGAAACACACTGATGTCAAGTCCGTAAGTTCTATTTCTGGTACAAACACTAAAAGGAGTTAAGACAGGGGTAAACAGCGTCCTGTCTTGGAATCTCTCTGGGAATCTCTCTCTGCGCATGCGCGTACAGCGCGCATGTGCCCAAAGCCTGAACTAACACTTGGTGACAAGAGGGAGTATGATTATAAAACATATAATACAGAGACCTGAATCAATAATGGTAAATAGTAGAGTGTTACATATTACAGCCATATTCGTCTCATATATCTACAAGGGCCTTTGTTATCCTCGATCAGGGGCCTTTGTTATACTCGATCAGGGGACTTTGTTATACTCGATCAGATGACTTTCTTATACTCGATTAGGGGCCTTTGTTATACTCGATTAGGGGGCTTTGTTATACTCGATCAGGGAACTTTGTTATACTCGATCAGGGACCTTTGTTATACTCGATTAGGGAACTTTGTTATACTCGATCAGGGGCCTTTTTCATACTCGAGAAGGGGGCTTTGTTATACGCGTATCAGGGGGCTTTGTTATACTTGATCAGGGGGCTATGTTATACGCGACCAGCGGACTATGATATACTCGAAGAGGGGACTTTGTTATAGTCGCTCAGGGGACTTTGTTATATTCGATTTGGTGCCTTCCTTATACTCGATCAGGAGGCTATGTTATACTCGATTAGGGGACTTTGTTATGCTCGATCAGGGGACTTTGTTATATTCGATTTGGTGCCTTCCTTATACTCGATCAGGAGGCTATGTTATACTCGATTAGGGGGCTTTGTTATACTCGATAAGGAGACTTTGTTATACTCGATCAGGGGGCTTTGTTATACTCGATAAGGAGACAATGTCTTATTCAAACAGGGGAGTTTGTTATACTCGATCAGGGACTTTGTTATACTCGATCAGGGGACTTTGTTAAACTCGATCAGAGGACTTTGTTATACTCGATCAGGGGACTTTGTTATACTCGATCAGGGGGCTTTGTTATACTCGATAAGGAGACAATGTCTTACTCAAACAGGGTAGTTTGTTATACTCGATCAGGGACTTTGTTATACTCGATCAGGGGGCTTTGTTAAACTCGATCAGAGGACTTTGTTATTCTCGATCAGGGGAGTTTGTTATACTCGATCAGGGCCTTGTTATACTCGATCAGGGGACTTTGTTATACTCGATGAGGGGCCTTTGTTATACCCGATCAGGTAACTTTGTTATACTCGATGAGGAGGCTTTGTTATACTCGATCAGGGGACTTTGTATTATTCGATCAGGGGCCTTTGTTATACTCGATTAGGGGCTTTTGTTATACTCGATCATGGGACTTTGTTACACTCGACCAGGGACTTTATTATACTCGAGAAGGGGGCTTTGTTATACTCGATCAAGGGGCTTTGTTATACTTGATCAGGGGGCTATTTTATACTCGAACAGGGGACTACGTTATACTCGATGAGAGGACTTTGTTATAGTTGCTCAGGGGACTTTGTTATATTCGATTTGGGGCCTTCGTTATACTCGATCAGGAGGCTATGTTATACTCGATTAGGGGACTTTGTTATGCTCGATCAGGGGACTTTGTATATACTCGACTAGGAGACTTTGTAACGCTCGGTGAGGGGCCTTTATTGTACTCGATCAGGGGACTTTGTTGTACTAGATCAGGGGACTTTGTTATACTCGATCAGGGGATTTTGTATATACTCGACTAGGGGACTTTGTTGTACTCGATCAGGGGACTTTGCTGTACTCGACCAGGGGACTTTGTTATACTCGATAAGGGGCCTTCGTTATACTCGATCAGGTGGCTTTGTTATACGCGATCAGAGGACTTTGTTATTCTCTATCAGGGGAGTTTGTTATACTCGATCAGGGCCTTTGTTATACTCGATCAGGGGACTTTGTTATACTCGATCAGGGGCCTTTGTTATACCCGATCAGGTAACTTTGTTATACTCGATGAGGGGGCTTTGTTATACTCGATGAGGGGACTTTGTATTATTCGATCAGGGGCCTTTGTTATACTCGATTAGGGGCTTTTGTTATACTCGATCATGGGACTTTGTTACACTCGACCAGGGTCTTTGTTATACTCGAGAATGGGGCTTTGTTATACTCGATCAGGAGGCTTTGTTATACTTAATCAGGGGGCTATGTTATACTCGACCAGGGGACTACGTTATACTGGAATAGGGGACTTTGTTATAGTCACTCAGGGGACTTTGTTATATTCGATTTGGGGCCTTCGTTATACTCGATCAGGAGGCTAAGTTATACTCGATTAGGGGACTTTGTTATGCTCGATCAGGGGACTTTGTTGTACTCGACAAAGGGGACTTTGTTATACTCGATAAAAGGACTTTGTTATACTCGATCAGGGGACTTTGTTATACTCGATCAAGGGAATTTTTTATACTCGATTAGGGGACTTTGTTATAATCGATCAGGGGACTTTGTTATACTCGAGAAGGGGGCTTTGTTATACTCGAATAGAGAATTTTGTTATACTCGATCAGGGGGCTTTGTTATACTCGATCAAGGGCTATGTTATACTCGATCAGTGGAGTTTCTTATACACAATCTGGGACTTTGTTATACTCGATTAAAGGGCTTTGTTATCCTCTATCAGGGGCCTTTGTTACACTCGATCAGGGGACTTTGTTATACTCGATCAGGGGCCTTTGTTATACACAATTAGGGGGCTATGTTATACTCGATCAGGGAACTTTGTTATACTCGATGAGGGACCTTTGTTATACTCGATTAGGGTACTTTGTTAAACTCGATCATGGGACTTTGTTACACTCGACCAGGGACTTTGTTATTCTCGAGAAAGGGGCTTTGTTATACTCGTATCAGGTGGCTTTGTTATACTTGATCAGGGGGCTATGTTATACTCGACCAGCGGACTATGTTATACAAGATGAGGGGCCTTTGTTAAAGTCGCTCAAGGGACTTTGTTATATTCGATTTGGTGCCTTCGTTATACTCGATCAGGAGGCTATGTTATACTCTATTAGGGGACTTTGTTATGCTCGATCAGGGGGCTTTGTTATACTCGATCAGGAGACTTTGTTAAACTCGATCAGGGGACTTTGTTATACTCGATGAGGGGACTTTGTTATACTCGATAAGGGGACTATGTCATACTCAAACAGGGGAGTTTGTTATACTCGAACAGGGACTTTGTTATATTCGATCAGGGGACTTTGTTAAACTCGATCAGAGGGCTTTGTTATACTTGATCAGGGGGCTATGTTATACTCGACCAGCGGACTATGTTATACAAGATGAGGGGCCTTTGTTATAGTCGCTCAGGGGACTTTTTTATATTCGATTTGGTGCCTTCGTTATACTCGATCAGGAAGCTATGTTATACTCTATTAGGGTACTTTGTTATGCTCGATCAGGGGGCTTTGTCATACTCGATCAGGAGACTTTGTTATACTCGATCAGGGGACTTTGTTATACTCGATCAGGGGCCTTTGTTATACTCGATCAGGGGCCTTTGTTATAGTCTATGAGAGGACTTTGTTATACTCGATCAGGGGACTTTGTTATACTCGATTAGCGGACTTTGTTATACTCGATTCGGGGATTTTGTTATATTCGATGAGGGGCCTTCGCTATACTCGATCAGGAGGCTATGTTATACTCGATTAGGGGACTTTCTTATGCTCGATCAGGGGACTTTGTATATACTCGACTAGGATACTTTGTTATGCTCGGTGAGGGGCCTTTATTGTACTCGATCAGGGGACTTTGTTGTACTCGGTCAGGGGACTTTGTTGTACTCGACCAGGGGACTTTGTTATACTCGATAATTGGACTTTGTTATACTCGATTAGGGGACTTTGTTATACTCGATCAGGGGCCTTTGTTATACTCGATCAGGGGCCTTTGTTATAGTAGATGAGAGGACTTTCTTATACTCGATCAGGGGACTTTGTTATACTCGATTAGCGGACTTTGTTATACTCGATCAGGGGACTTTGTTATATTCGATCAGGGGCCTTCGTTATACTCGATCAGGTGGCTTTGTTATACTAGATCAGGAGAATTTGTTATACTCGATCAGGGGATTTTGTATATACTCGACTCGGGGACTTTGTTGTACTCGATCAGGGAACTTTGCTGTACTCGACCAGGGCACTTTGTTAATCTCGATAAGGGGCCTTCGTTATACTCGACAGGTGGCTTTGTTATACTCGATCAGGGGACTTTGTTATACTCGATGAGGGGCCTTTGTTATACCCGATCAGGTAACTTTGTTATACTCGATGAAGAGGCTTTGTTATACTCGATCAAGGGCTTTGTTATCCTCTATCAGGGGCCTTTGTTACACTCGATCAGGGGACTTTATTATACTCGATCAGATGACTTTCTTATACTCGATCAGGGGCCTTTGTTATACTCGATTAGGGGCTTTGTTATACTCGATCAGGGAACTTTGTTATACACGATCACGGACCTCTGTTATACTCGATTAGGGTACTTTGTTATACTCGAATAGAGAATTTTGTTATACTCGATTAGGGGGCTTTGTTATACTCGATCAGGGGGCATTGTTATACTCGATCAGGGGGCTTTGTTATACTCGATCAAGGGCTATGTTATACTCGATTAGTGGAGTTTCTTATACACAATCTGGGACTTTGTTATACTCGAATAAAGGGCTTTGTTATCTTCTATCAGGGGCCTTTGTTACACTCGATCAGGGGACTTTATTATACTCGATCAGATGACTTTCTTATACTCGATCAGGGGCCTTTGTTATACTCGATTAGGGGGCTTTGTTATACACGATCAGGGAACTTTGTTATACTCGATCAGGGACTTTTGTTATACTCGATTAGGGTACTTTGTTATACTCGATCAGGGGACTTTGTTATACTCGATCAGGGGCCTTTTTCATACTCGATGAGGGGGCTTTGTTAAACTCGATCATGGGACTTTGTTACACTCGACCAGGGACTTTGTTATTCTCGAGAAGGGGGCTTTGTTATACTCGTATCAGGGGGCTTTGTTATACTTGATCAGGGGGCTATGTTATAATCGAGCAGCGGACTATATTATACAAGATGAGGGGACTTTGTTATAGTCGCTCAGGGGACTTTGTTATATTCGATTTGGTGCCTTCGTTATACTCGATCAGGAGGCTATGTTATACTCGATTAGGGGACTTTCTTATGCTCGATCAGGGGGCTTTGTTATACTCGATCAGGGGACGTTGTTAAACTCGATCAGGGGACTTTGTTTTACTCGATCAGGGGCTTTGTTATACTCGATAAGGGGACTATGTCATACTCAAACAGGGCAGTTTGTTATACTCGATCAGGGACTTTGTTATACTCGATCAGGGGACTTTGTTAAACTCGATCAGAGGACTTTGTTATACTCGATCAGGGGACTTTGTTATACTCGATTAGGGGCCTTTGTTATACTCGATCAGGGGCCTTTGTTATAGTCGATGAGAGAACTTTGTTATACTCGATCAGGGGACTTTGTTATATTCGATTAGCGGACTTTGTTATACTCGATTCGTGGACTTTTTTATATTCGATGAGGGGCCTTCGCTATACTCGATCAGGAGGCTATGTTATACTCGACTAGGGGACTTTGTTATTCTCGATCAGGGGACTTTGTATATACTCAACTAGGATACATTGTTATGCTCGGTGAGGGGCCTTTATTGTACTCGATCAGGGGACTTTGTTGTACTCGAGTAGGGGACTTTGCTGTACTCGACCAGGGGACTTTGTTATACTCGATAAGGGGACTTAGTTATACTCGATCAGGGGCCTTTGTTATATTCGATCAGGTGGCTTTGTTATACGCGATCAGAGGACTTTGTTATTCTCGATCAGGGGAGTTTGTCATACTCGATCAGGGCCTTTGTTATACTCGATCAGGGGATTTTGTTATACTCGATCAGGGGCCTTTGTTATACCCGATCAGGTAACTTTGTTATACTCGTTGAGGGGGCTTTGTTATACTCGATCAGGGGACTTTGTATTATTCGATCAGGGGCCTTTGTTATTCTCGATTAGGGGCTTTTGTTATACTCGATCATGGGACTTTGTTACACTTGACCAGGGACTTTGTTATACTCGAGAAGGGGGCATTGTTATACTCGATCAGGGGGCTTTGTTATACTTGATCAGGGGGTATGTTATACTCGACCAGGGGACTACGTTATACTCGATGAGGGGACTTTGTTATAGTCGCTCAGGGGACTTTGTTATATTCGATTTGGGGCCTTCCATATACTCGATCAGGAGGCTATGTTATACTCGATTAGGGGACTTTGTTATGCTCGATCAGGAGACTTTGTATATACTCGACTATGAGACTTTGTAACGCTCGGTGAGGGGCCTTTATTGCACTCAATCAGGGGACTTTGTTATACTCGATCAGGGGCCTTTGTTATAGTCGATGAGAGGACTTTGCTATACTCGATGAGGGGACTTTGTTAAACTCGATCAGAAGGCTATGTTATACTCGATTAGAGGACTTTGTTATGCTCGATCAGGGGGCTTTGTTATACTCGATTAGGGGACTTTGTTAAACTCGATCAGAGGACTTTGTTATACTCGATCAGGGGACTTTGTTATACTCGATCAGGGGCCTTTGTTATACTCGATCAGGGGCCTTTGTTATATCGATGAAAGGACTTTGCTATACTTGATGAGGGACTTTGTTAAACTCGATCAGGGGACTTTGTTATACTCGATCAGGGGGCTTGGTTATACTCGATAAGGGGACTATGTCATACTCAAACAGGGGAGTTTGTTATACTCGATCAGGGTCTTTGTTATACTCGATCAGGGGACTTTGTTAAACTCGATCAGAGGACTTTGTTATACTCGATCAGGGGACTTTGTTATACTTGATCAGGAGACTTTTTTATACTCGATCAGGGGCCTTTATTATACTCTAATAGGGGACTTTGTTATCTCGATGAGGGGGCTTTGTTATCTCGATCAGGGGGCCTTTTTATACTCGATGAGGGAGCTTTGTTATACTCGATGAGGGAACTTTGTTATTCTCGAATAGGGGTCTTTGTTATTCTCGATGAGGGGGTTTTGTTATCTCGATCAGGGGAGTTTGCTATACTCGATTAGGGCCTTTGTTATACTCGATGAGGGAGCTTTGTTATAATCGAAGAGGGAACTTTGTTATTCTCGATCAGGGGAGTTTGCTATACTCGATTAGGGCCTTTGTTATACTCGATCAAGGGGCTTTGTTATACTAGATTAGGGGCCTTTGTTATACTCGATTAGGGGACTTTGTTATTCTCGATCAGGGGAGATTGTTATACTCGATCAGGGCCTTTGTTATACTCGATGAGGGTGCTTTGTTTTACTCGAATAGGGGTCTTTGTTATTCTCGATGAGGGGGCTTTGTTATCTCGATCAAGGGAGTTTGCTATACTCGATTAGGGCCTTTGTTATACTCGATGAGGGAGCTTTGTTATAATCGATGAGGGAACTTTGTTATTCTCGATCAGGGGAGTTTGCTATACTCGATGAGGGGACTTTCTTATACTCGATCAGGGGCCTTTGTTATACTCGATGAGGGGACTTTGTTATTCTCGATCAGGGGAGATTGTTATACTCGATCAGGGCCTTTGTTATACTCGATGAGGGTGCTTTGTTATACTCGATTAGGGGCCTTTGTTATACTCAATTAGGGGACTTTGTTATACTCGATCAGGGACCTTTGTTATACCTGATGAGGAGGTTTTGTTATACCTCAATCAGGGGACTTTTTGTTATTTTCGATCAGGGGACTTTGTTATACTTGATCAGGAGACTTTTTTATACTCGATCAGGGGCCTTTATTATACTCTAATAGGGGACTTTGTTATTCTCGATGAGGGGGCTTTGTTATCTCGATGAGGGAACTTTGTTATTCTCGATCAGGGGAGTTTGCTATACTCGATGTGGGGCCTTTGTTATACTCGATGAGGGGGCTTTGTTATACTCAATCAGGGGACTTTGTTATTTCCGATCAGGGGACTTTGTTATACTTGATAAAGGGACTTTGTTATACTCGATGAGGAAGCTTTGTTATACTCGATCAGGGGACTTTGTTATACTCGATTAGGGAACTTTGTTATAGTCGAACAGGGGACTTTGTTATACTCGATCAGGGGACATTTTTATACTCGATCAGTGGACTTTGTTATACCAGATCAGGAGGCTTTGTTATACTCGATAAGGAGACTTTGTTATATTCGATGAGGGGACTTTGTTATACTCGATCAGGTGACTTTGTTATACTCGATCAGGGGGCGTTGTTATACTTGGTCAGGGGGCTATGTTATACTCGACAGAGGACTATGTTATACTCGATGAGGGGACTTTGTTATACTCCAGAAGGAGGCTTTGTTATACTTGATCAGGAGGTGTTGTTATACTTGGTCAGGGGGCTATGTTATACTCGAGCAGAGGACTATGTTATACTCGATGAGGGGACTTTGTTATGATCGATCAGGGGACTTTGTTGTACTCGATCAGGGGACTTTGTTGTACTCGATCTGGGGACTTTGTTGTACTCGACCAGGGGACTTTGTTATACTCGATGTGGGGCTTTTGTTATACTCGAATAGGGGAACGTTGTTATACTCGAGCAGAGGACTATGTTATACTCGATGAGGGGCCTTTGTTATATTCGATCAGGGAGCTTTGTTTTATTCGACCATGGGACTTTGTTATACTCGATAAGGGGGCCTTTGTTTTATTCGATCAGGGGGCTTTGTTATACTCGATCAGGGGGCATTGTTATACTCGAGCAGGGGGCTTTGTTATACTTGATCAGGGGCTTTGTTATACTCGATCAGGGGAGTTACTTATACACGATCTGGGTCTTTGTTATACTCGATTAGGGGGCTTTGTTATACTCGATTAGCGGACTTTGTTCTACTCCATCAGGGGACTTTGTTATTCTCGATGAGGCGGTTTTGTTATCTCGATCAGGGGCCTTTGTTATACTCGATCAGGGGACTGTGTTATACTCGATCAGGGGGCTTTGTTATACTCGATAAGGGGACTATGTCATACTCAATCAGGGGAGTTTGTTATACTCGATCAGGGACTTTGTTATAATCGATCAGGGGACTTTGTTAAACCCGATCAGAGGACTTTGTTATACTCGATCAGGGGCTTTTGTTATAGTCGATGAGAGGACTTTGTTGTACCCGATCAGGGGACTTTGTTATACTCGATTAGCGGACTTTGTTATACTCGATTAGGGGACTTTGTTATATTCGATGAGGGGCCTTCGCTATACTCGATCAGGTGGCTTTGTTATACTCGATGAGGGGACTTTGTTATACTCGATCAGGGGACTTTGTATATACTCGACTAGGGGACTTTGTTATGTTTGATCAGGGAACCTTTATTATACTCGACAGGGGACTTTGTTGTATTCGATCAGGGTACTTTGCTGTACTCGACCAGGGGACTTTGTTATACTCGATAAGGGGACTTAGTTATACTCCATCAGGGAACTTTGTTATACTTGATCAGGGGACTTTGTTATACTCGATCAGGCACCTTTGTTATACTCGATCAGGCGCCTTTGTTATACTCGAATAGGGGACTTTGTTATTCTCGATGAGGGGCTTTGTTATACTGGAAATAGGGGACTTTGTTATACTCGATGAGGGGAATTTCTTATACTCGATCAGGGGCCTTTGTTATACTCGATCAGGGGGCTGTGTTATACTCAAACAGGGGACTTTGTTATTTTCGATTAGGGGACTTTGTTATACTCGATGAGGGCCTTTGTTATACTCGATCATGGGGCTTTGTTATACTCGATCAGGGCCTTTGTTATACTCGATCAGGGGGCTTTGTTATACTCGATTAGGGGCCTTTGTTATACTCGATTAGGGGACTTTGTTATACTCGATGAGGGGACTTTCTTATACTCGATCAGGGGCCTTTGTTATACTCGATCAGGGGGCTTTGTTATACTCAATCAGGGGACTTTCTTATTTTCGATCAGGGGACTTTCTTATACTTCATAAAGGGACTTTGTTCTACTCGATGAGGAAGCTTTGTTATACTCGATCAGGGGACATTATTATACTCGATTAGGGAACTTTGTTATAGTCGAACAGGGGACTTTGTTATACTCGATCAGGGGACTTTGTTATACTCGATCAGCAGACTTTGGTATACTCGATCAGGAGGCTTTTGTATACTCAATAAGGAGACTTTGTTATGCTCGATGAGGGGACTTTGTTATACTCGATCAGGTGACTTTGTTATACGCGATCAGGGGGCTTTGTTATGCTCGATCAGGGGACTTTGTTTTATTCGATCAGGGGCCTTTGTTATACTCGATAAGGGGCTTTTGTTATACTCGAGAAGGTGGTCCTTGTTACAGTTGGTCAGGGGGCTATGTTATACTCGACCAGAGGACTATGTTATACTCGATGAGGGGACTTTGTTATAGTGTCAGGGGACTTTTTTATATTCGATTTGGGCCCTTCGTTATACTTGCAAAAGGAGGCTTTGTTATACTCGATTAGGGGACTTTGTTATGCTCGATCAGGGGACTTTGTATATACTCGACTAGGGGACCTTGTTATGCTCGATCAGGGGCCTTTATTGTACTCGACCAGGGAACTTTGTTATACTCGATAAAAGGACTTTGTTATACTCGACCAGGGGACTTTGTTATACTCGATAAAAGGACTTGTTATGCTCGATCAGGGGACTTTGTTATAATCGATCAGGGGACTTTTTTATAGTCGATCAGGGGGCTTTGTTATACTCGAATAGAGGATTTTGTTATACTCGATCAGGGGGCTTTGTTATACTCGATGGGGGGCTTTGTTATACTCGACCAGGGGTCTTTGTTATACTCGATCTGGGGGCTTTGTTATACTCGATCAGGGATCTTTTTTTATACTCGATTAGGTGACTTTGTATTGTAATGATTGATTGTCAGACCAAAGCTTACAGCCCAGAATTATGTCATATATAACAACAAGTACACCACAGACCTCGTGGTACCACCACATTCCGGGTTGACACACCTCAGGTCGACCCAAGGGACTTGACCTCGCCCGCTAATGACGTGAGCCAGTGACCTACAACCTCACCTATCCAAGACACCTGGCCAGGACCACACCTGCACACAACTATTCAGATCAAACCAGTTTAGTGTTAATTGTTAGAGGTCAAAAGCCGGCTGGGCCGACCCCATATAAAGGCCCTACAGTCCCGTCCACGGGCATTCCTATTCCATTACGATTATCATTCTGATCCTGGTCATACTGATTCTCATTCTGGTTGCTGTCATCTCTCTCCCGTTCGGGTCGTCACTCGGTTCACTAAGCAGAGTCACGCACGTCCCCTCCCCAGGTCGGGAGGGAGACCTCCCGACCAGACCACGGCATCGCCAGCTAAGCAGACTCTCCCATAGGAGGCAGCCCAGCCAGCACTCACTGGGCCTACGTCAGGGTACACGTGAGTCTTGTCAGAACGTCCTAGGGTGAGTTACCTACTGTGGGAAGTGTATTCATTCAGGTGTGTCCGAGAGTCAGTTAACGTAAAGCATAATGTGTTAGTACCCCGATATAATAGTGATATTAATGTGTCCATGTCATTGAGTGAAGTAATAAATAGTTGTATCAAGAGGTGTTTAACAAGTTGTCCCTTTAAGAAGTGATATATGTGTATTGACATACGAGATAAGATAAGCGTAGTGACGCTGTGCAAATAACATCCAGGCCACGCTACCAAGTTTCCTACCTTTACATTCCTACTCTCTATACTTCCTACCTATATATTCTTCCTCTCATTGTGTTTCGTCTCATTACAATGGTGGCAGCGCACTTAACGTAAGAACTCACGCCTATTCCCCTTAGTGTTCAGTACAGTGATAGTTAGAATCTTTTGAAGTGAACTTTTTTTTTGCGAATGCACTTCCAACTGATCCATCATCCCTTTAGGATTGTTTCTCTGTCAAATGTCACTCACAGTACCACCCATGGCCAGCCGGACGTCAACCACAGTACATACGAGCAGAGAAGAACCAGCATGATGAAAGCAGCGTGATGAATGCAGCTTGATGAAGGCAGCACGAAACCCACCACACACCACGTCACTTCTTTCAAGTCCTCCCTTGGTCTAGGATTAAGAAGATTTTATATTTTTCTACTTTAGGAAGTTAAGGAGTGTGGAATGGATCGTCACACAACGAACCCTGGTGAGCCCAGCCAGGGAGGGATTCACCACTGTGGAAGGTGCAAGACAGGACGGTCTTTGGTCTCGCCGACACTCACGTACGGAGGGCGAGCCTTGGTCCGCGGAACCTGCCATACAGTCATCGAAGGAGACGACAGCCCAAGCAGTGGACCGGCCTTCATCCCGGCCGGAGGGGGCCGACGGCAGATGAACAGAAAATCGTCTGGAATATGTTGAAAATGATGATGTTGCAGAGAAGAAATACAGATGGAGCAGAAAAATTCATCTGGAATATGAAAATGAAGATGTATAAAGAAATGCAGATGAGCAGAAAAATTCGTCTGGAATATGAAAATGAAGATGTACTAAGAAAAAAGGAAGATGGAACAGAAAATTCATCTAGAAGACGTTGAAAATGACGCTCTAAACGTAGAGGAAGAACGCAGTTGGGACAGAAAACTCGTCTGGAATAGTATAGAAACCAGGAGGAAGTGAGAAGAAGTCAGAAGGTGTGGAGAAACGACCTACAAGGTGCGGTATGTGAAGAAAGGAGACAGAAGATGTGCTATGTGAAGAAAGAAGACAGAAGATGTGCTGTCCTGACATCACAAGAAAGTCGATGATGAAGGACCAACCGACTACAGCTGCTGAGCTGCCGCCATCCCCTGTTTTTCAGATACCAGCTGGATGGAAGACGTGAGCTATGCCGGACCCAACTAATGTACTGATGTTGTTGATGTATAATAAAAAGATATCAATACCCTAATATGTGAAGTAGGAACATTTTTTGTGTATTTTGAAGTATTTTCTCTGATTTTGTTGATGTTTACTACAAAGAATGTCTTTTTTTAGTCTCACTTTTTTCTATGAGTTCATTTGATCAATGTCTTGGACTATGAAACACGATGTTGTAGCTATATTACTGACTGAGATGAATTAGTATTTTGACATGGGCTGATAAGGAAATGTAACACCTGTTATTGTTTGTAGAATGTGATTTGCAAGGTTGCCTCGGACACTATGCTACATATGAAGGATTTTTTCATTCTATGTTCACTTGCTATGTTTCCTTTTTCTCCTGGCATAGAAGCTTTGATCTTGGCGGGAGGTATAGTGAGCTTTGTCAGATCAAACTAGCGCCAGTAGAAAAACATACACCTATGAGATTGTTGTTTGTAAATGTGAGACTATGTTATCGCCCCAGGGATTATCTTTGACACCACACGTGATGTTGCTGTCTATATGTGGCATCAGTCTCTGTGATGAAGCTTTGGTCTTGGCGGGAGGTGTAATGATTGATTGTCAGACCAAAGCTTACAGCCCAGAATTATGTCACATATAACAACAAGTACACCACAGACCTCGTGGTACCACCACATTCCGGGTTGACACACCTCAGGTCGACCCAAGGGACTTGACCTCGCCCACTAATGACGTGAGCCGGTGACCTACAACCGCACCTATCCAAGACACCTGGCCAGGACCACACCTGCACACAACTATTCAGATCAAACCAGTTTAGTGTTAATTGTTAGAGGTCAAAAGCCGGCTGGGCCGACCCCATATAAAG
This sequence comes from Homarus americanus, assembly GCF_018991925.1. Classification (NCBI taxonomy): domain Eukaryota; kingdom Metazoa; phylum Arthropoda; class Malacostraca; order Decapoda; family Nephropidae; genus Homarus; species Homarus americanus. The sequence continues at coordinate 14,252,919 of NW_024748109.1, forward strand.
GCCCTACAGTCCCGTCCACGGGCATTCCTATTCCATTACGATTATCATTCTGATCCTGGTCATACTGATTCTCATTCTGGTTGCTGTCATCTCTCTCCCGTTCGGGTCGTCACTCGGTTCACTAAGCAGAGTCGCGCACGTCCCCTCCCCAGGTCGGGAGGGAGACCTCCCGACCAGACCACGGCATCGCCAGCTAAGCAGACTCTCCCATAGGAGGCAGCCCAGCCAGCACTCACTGGGCCTACGTCAGGGTACACGTGAGTCTTGTCAGAACGTCCTAGGGTGAGTTACCTACTGTGGGAAGTGTATTCATTCAGATGTGTCCGAGAGTCAGTTAACGTAAAGCATAATGTGTTAGTACCCCGATATAATAGTGATATTAATGTGTCCATGTCATTGAGTGAAGTAATAAATAGTTGTATCAAGAGGTGTTTAACAAGTTGTCCCTTTAAGAAGTGATATATGTGTATTGACATACGAGATAAGATAAGCGTAGTGACGCTGTGCAAATAACATCCAGGCCACGCTACCAAGTTTCCTACCTTTACATTCCAACTCTCTATACTTCCTACCTATATATTCTTCCTCTCATTGTGTTTCGTCTCATTACAGTATATACTCGACTTGGGGACCTTGTTATGCTCGATTAGGGGCCTTTATTGTACTCGACCAAGGGACTTTGTTATACTCGATAAAAGGACTTTGTAATACTCGATGAGGGGACTTTGTTATGCTGGATCAGGGGACTTTGTTATACTCGATCAGGGGGCTTTGTTATAATCGATCAGGGGACTTTGTTATACTCGATCAGGGGGCTTTGTTATACTTGATGGGGGGCTTTGTTATACTCGACCAGGAGTCTTTGTTATACTCGATTAGGGGGCTTTGTTATACTCGATCAGGGATCTTTTGTTATCCTCGATTGGGGGACGTTGTTATACTCGATGAGGGGCCTTTGTTATATTCGATCAGGGAGCTTTGTTTTTTTCGACCATGGGACTTTGTTATACTCGATAAGGGCCCTTTGTTATACTCGATCAGGGGCCTTTGTTATAATCGATCAGGGGACTTTGTTATACTCAAAAGGGGACTTAGTTATACTCGATCAGGGGACTTTGTTATACGCGATCAGGGGACTTTGTTATACTCGATCAGGGGACTTTGTTATACTTGATCAGGGGACTTTGTTATACTCGATCAGGCGCCTTTGTTATACTCGAATAGGGGACTTTGTTATTCTCGATGATGGGGTTTTGTTATCTCGATCAGGGAAGTTTGTTATACTCGTTCAGGGCCTTTGTTATACTGGATCAGGGGGCTTTGTTATACTCGATTAGGGGACTTTGTTATACTAGATGACGGGACTTTCTTATGCTCGATCAGGGGCCTTTGTTAAACTCGATCAGGGGGCTTTGTTATGCTAGATCAGGGGACTTTGTTATAGTCGAACAGGGGACTTTGGTATACTAGATCAGGGGACTTTGTTATACTTGATGAGGGGACTTTGTTATACTCGATCAGGTGACTTTGTTATACTCGATCAGGGGGCTTTGTTATACTCGATCAGGGGACTTTGTTTTTTTCGATGAGGGGCCTTTCTTATACTCGATTAGGGGCTTTTGTTATACTCGATCATGGCACTTTGTTACACTCGATCAGGGGAGTTTGTTATACTCGAGAAGGGGGCTTTGTTATACTCGATTGGGGGGCTTTGTTACACTTGGTCAGGGGGCTATGTTATACTCGACCAGAGGACTATGTTATACTCGATGAGGGGACGTTGTTATAGTCTCAGCGGACATTGTTTTATTCGATTTGGGCCCTTCGTTATACTCGATCATGAGGCTTTGTTATACTCGATTAGGGGACTTTGTTACGCTCGATCATGGGACTTTGTATATACTCGACTAGGGGACCTTGTTATGCTCTACGATGGGCCTTTATTGTACTCAACCAGGAACCTTTTTAATACTCGATAAAAGGACTTTGTTATACTCGATCGGAGGACTTTGTTATACTCGATCAGGGGACTTTGTTATACTCGATCAGGGGACTTTGTTATAATCGATCAGGGGACTTTGTTATAGTCGATCAGGGGGCTTTGTTATACTCGATTAGAGGATTTTGTTATCCTCGATCAGGGGCCTTTGTTATACTCGATGGGGGATTAGTTATACTCGACCAGGGGCCTTTGTTATACTCGATCAGGGGGCATTGTTATACTCGATCAGGGAGCTTTGTTTTATTCGACCATGGGACTTTGTTATACTCGATAAGAGGCTTTTGATATACTCGATCAGGGGCCTTTGTTATACTCGATCAGGGGACTTTGTTATACTCGACCAGGAAACTTTGTTATGCTCGATAAGGGGGTTTTGTTTTTCTCGATGAAAGGACTTTGTTATTTTCGCCCAGGATACTTTGTTATACTCGATGAGGGGACTTTGTTATACTCGACAAAGGGGCTTTGTTATATTCGTTTAGGGTGCTTCGTTATACTTGATCAGGGGACTTTGTTATACCCGATTAGCGGACTTTGTTATACACGATTAGGGGCTTTTGTTATACTCAACCATGGAACTATGTTACACTCGACCAGGGGACTTTGTTACACTCGAGAAGGGGGCTTTGCTATACTCGATCAGGGGGCTTTGTTATATTTGATCAGGTGGCTATGTTAAATTTGACCAGGGGACTATGTTATACTCGATAAGGGGACTTTGTTATAGTCGCTCAGGGGACTTTGTTATACTAGATCAGGGGACTTTGTTATACTCGAACAGGGGACTTTGTTAAATTCGATCAGAAGACTTTGTTATACTCGATCAGGGTACTTTGTAAACTCGATCAGGGGCCTTTGTTATACTCGATCAGGGGACTTTGTTATACTCGATTAGCGAACTTTGTTATACTCGATCAGGGGACTTTGTTATATTCGATAAGGGGCCTTCGCTATACTCGATCAGGTGGTTTGTTATACTTGATGAGGGGACTTTGTTATACTCGATCATTGGACTTTGTATATACTCGACTAGGGGACTTTGTTATAACGATTTGGGGGCTTTGTTATACTCGACCAGGGGACTCTGTTATACTCGATCAATAGGCTTTGTAATACTCGACCAGTCGACCTGGGGACTTTGTTATGCTCTACAAGGGGGCTTTGATATACTCGATTAGTGAGCTTTGTTATACTCGATTAGGGGGCTTTGTTATGCTCGATCAGAGGCCTTTGTTACTCTCGGTGAGAGGACTTTGTTATACTCGATCAAGGGACTTTGTTATTCTCGATTAGGGGAGTTTGTTATACTCGATCAGGGCCTTTGTTATACTCGATGAGGGGGCTTTGTTATACTCGATTAGGGGCCTTTGTTATACTCGATTTGGGGTCTTTGTTATACTCGATAAGGGGACTATTTTATACTCGATCATGGGACTATGTTACACTCGATCAGGGGAATTTGTTATACTCGAGAAGGGGGCTTTGTTATACTCGATCAGGGGGTTTTGTTATACTTAGTCAGGGGGCTATGTTATACTCGACCAGAGGACTATGTTATACTCGACTATACTCGACAAGGGGGCTTTGATATACCGGATTAGGGGACTTTGTTATGCTCGACCAGGGGACTTTGTATATACTCGATGAGAGGCCTTTGTTATTCTTGGTGATGGGACTTTGTTATACTCGATGAGGGGACTTTGTTATACTCGATCAGCGGAGGTTGTTATACTCGATAAGGGACTTTGTTATACTCGATCAGGGGACTTTGTTAAACTCGATCAGAGGACTTTGTTATACTCAATCAGGGGACTTTGTTTTACTCGATCAGGGGATTTTGTTATAATCGACCAGTAGACTTTGTTATACTCGATCAGGGGACTTTGTTATACTCCACCAGGGGACTTTGCTATACTCGATCAGGGTGCTTTCTTATACTTGATCAAGGGACTTTGTTATACTCGATCAGGGGAATTTGTTATACTCGATAAGGGAACTTTGTCATACTCGACCAGGGCAGTTTGTTATACTCGATCAGGGGACTTTGTTATACTCGATTAGGGGACTTTGTTATACTCGCCCAGGATACTTTGTTATACTCGATCAGGGGACTTTATTATACTCGACCAGTCAACCTGGGGACATTGTTATACTCGACAAGGGGCTTTGATATATTCGTTTTGGGCGCTTCGTTATACACGATCAGGGGGATTTGTTATACTCGACCAAGGGACTATGTTATGCTTGATCAGGGAATTTTGTTATACTCGCGAAGGGGGCTTTGTTATACTCGATCACGGGGCTTTGTTATAAATGATCAGGGGGCTATGTTAAACTCGACCAGGGGACTATGTTATACTCGATGAGGGGACTTTGTTATAGTCGCTCAGGGACTTTGTTATACTAGATCAGGGGACTTTGTTATACTCGATCAGGGAATTTGTTATACTCTATCTGGGGACTTTGTTATATTCGATTTGGGGCTTTCGTTATACTCGATTAGGTGGCTTTGTTATACTAGATCAGGGAACTTTGTTTTACTCGATCAGGGGACATTGTTGTACACGACCAGGGGACATTCTTATACACGATAAAAGGACTTTGTTATACTCGATCAGGGGACATTGTTATACTCGATCAGGGGCTTTGTTATACTCGATTAGGGGGCTTTGTTATACTCGATCAGGGGCCTTTGTTATACTCGATCAGGGGACTTTGTTATACTCGATCAGGGGACTTTCTTAAACTCGATTAGGGGCCTTTGTTATTCTCGATCAAGGGGCTTTGTTATACTCGATCAGGAAACTTTGTTATACTCGATCAGGGCCTTTGTTATACTCGATTAGGGAACTTTGCTATACTCGATCATGGGACTTTGTTATACTCGATCAGGGGCCTTTTTCATACTCGATGAGGGGGATTTGTTATACTCGATCAGGGGACCTTGTTATTCTCGGTCAGGGGACTTTGTTATACTCGATAAGGGGACCTTGGTATTCTCGATCAGGGTTCTTTGTTCTACTCGTTCAGGGGACTATGTTATATTCGATCAGGGGACTTTGTTATACTCGATGTGGGGCTTTTGTTATACTCGTTTAGGGGACTTTGTTATACTCGATCAGGGGCGTTTGTTAAACTTGATCAGGGGACTTTGTTATACTCCGCCAGGGGGCTTTGTTATACTCGATCAGGTTATTTCTTATACTCGATCAAGGGACTTTGTTATACTCGGTCAGGTGACTTTGTTATACTCGATAAGGGGACTTTGTTATACTCGACCAGGGGACTTTGTTAAACTCGATCAGGGGCTTTGTTATACTCGATTAGGGGACTTTGTTATACTCGACCAGGGAACATTGTTATACTCGATCAGGGGACTATATTATACTCGACCAGTCGACCTGGGGACTTTGTTATACTCGATCAGGGGGCTTTGTTATACTCGACCAGTCGACTTTGGAATTTCTTATACTCGACAGGGGGGCTTTGTTATACTCGCTTAGGGGGCTTTGTTATACTCGATCAGGGGGCTTTGTTATACTCGACAAGGTGGCTTTGTTATACTCGATTAGGGGCTTTGTTATACTCGACAAGTTGACATGGGGACTTTTCTCTCGACAAAACTTTGTTATACTCGATTAGGGGCTTTTTGTTATACTCGATCAGAACTTTGTTTCTCGACCAGGGGACTTTGTTATACTCGATCAGAGGGCTTTGTTATACTCGACAGGGGCTTTGTTATACTCGACAACTGGGGATACTCGACAAGGGGGCTTTGTTATACTCGATTAGGGGGCTTTATTATATACTCGATCAGGGCTTTGTTTTACTTGACCAGGGGACTTTGTTATACTCGATCGGGGCTTTTTATACTCGACCAGTCGAACTGGGGAATTGGTTATACTCGACAGGAGGGCTTTGTTATACTCGCTTAGGGGTATACTTGACCAGGGACAATGTTGTACTCGATCAGGGACTTTGTTATTAGTCATCAGAGGACTTTGTTATACCCGATCAGCGGACTTTGTTATAGTCGATCAGGACGCTTTGTTATACTTGATAAGGAGCTGTTATACTCGATCAGGGCTTTGTTATACATTATAGGGGGCTTTGTTATACTCGACCAGGGGACAATGTTATACTCGTTCAAGGGACTTTGTTATAGTCGATTAGTGTTATGCTCGATGAGGGACTTTGACATACTCGATCAGGTGACTTTGTTTATAGTCGATGAGGGGCTGTTATCCTCGATATGGGGCCTTTGTTATATGATCAGGGGGCTTTGTTTTATTCGACAAGGGGACTTTGTTATACTCGATAAGGGCGCTTTGTTATACTCGATCAGGGGGCCTTTGTTATACTCGATCAGGGGACTTTGTTATACTTGATCAGGGGACTTTGTTATACTCGATGTGGGGCATTTGTTATAGTCGATCAGTGGCCACCTTGTCGAGAATAACAAAGTCCACTGGTCGAGTTTAACAAAGTCTTCTGATCGAGTATAACATAGTCCCATGGTCGAGTAACAAACTGATCGTATAACAAAAACCCGAAATCAGTATAACAAAGCCCCCTTATCAGTACAAAAGTTCCCAGGTCGACGGTCGGTATAACAAGCCCCATGATCGAGTATAACAAATCCCTGATCGAGTATAACATAAACCCCTAATCATATAACAATATCGAGTATAACAAAGCCCCTGTCGTATAAATTCCATGTCGACAGGTCGAGTAAACGGCCCCATTATAACAAAACCCTGTCGGTATATAACAAGTCCCGTCGACTGGTCGGATAAAAGTTTCTGATCGGTATGAAAGTTCCCTGATCTTTAAAGTCCCTTGATCGAGTATAAGAAAGTACCCTGATCAGTATAACAAAAGTCCCGGTAATATAAAAGTCGGCCCTTGATCGAAAGCTTATAACAAAAGCTCCATCAGTATAAAAAGCCTCAGCCCTGATCGAGTATAACAAAGACCTAAAGTCCCTTCAAAATAAAACCACAATCAAAGTAAACAAATCCTGATCGAGTATAACAAAGAAACAGCTAATCGCCCCACAGTAATAAACAAACAAAGTCCCTGATCGAGTATAACAAAGCCCATGATCGAGTATAACAAGGCCCATGATCGAGACAAAGCAAAATAACAAAGTCCCGTGATCAGTATAACAGAACTGATCACAGAGTAAAACAAAGTCGCACATCGGCAACGAAATCTGATCGAAAACAAAGCACCTAATCGAGTATAAAGTCCATCAAAGTATCGCAGAATACGATCGCAACAAAGTCCCTGTCGTATAACAAAGTCTGATCGAGTATAACAAAGCCTCAATCGAGTAAAACAAAGCCTAATCAGCATATAACAAAAGTCCCATATCTGCAAAAGAACTCCATGATAGGTATAACAAAGCCTGATCGAAGACTATCAAAGCCCCTGATCGAGTAAAGGCAAATTCCTCTATTTGGAGTATAACAAAGCCCGGATCGAAACAAATTTGATCGTATAACAAAGTCTGATCAGCAAGTCCCATGATCAGTAAAACAAATATCGGTATAATAAAATCCCCTCACCGAAAATAACAAAGGCCTCTGATAGTATATTCAAAGTCTGATCGAGCATAAAGTCCCCTATCGTATAACAAAGCCCCTTGTCGTATAACGAAATGCCCATCGAGTATAACGAGGCTAAATGGGAATATGAAGCATCCTGGTCGAATAAAGGCAGAAAACAAATCATTGTAACAGGTAACGCGATCGGTATATTAATCCCCTATCGGCTGTAACCGTGCCCCACATCGGTATAACGAGTCACCTGATCAGTATAATAAAGTCCCATGATAGTATAACAAGGCCCTTGATGGTAACAAAAACTTATCGATATGAAGATCTGGTCGACAAAACAAGCCTGTCGAGTATAACAAAACCATATCAGTATAACAAAGCCCCTAAACAACAAAGTCACTGATCAGTATATGAGAGTCCCCCTCATCGAGCATAACACAAACTCCGCTGATCATTATAACAAAGTCCCCGATCGAAATACTTGTCCCCCTGGTCACGAGCTATCATATATAACAAAGGCCCCAATCGCTTTGCTTCCCCTGATCGAGTATAAAAAGCTGATCAGTATAACAAAGGCCCCTAATCAGTATAAGAAGTCTCTGATCAGGTATGACAAAGTCCTTTTGATCAGAGTAACAAGGGCCCCTGATCAGTATGACAAAGCCCTAATCGAGTATAAAAAGTCCCAGATCGTGCATAAAAACTCCCCTGATTTGGGTATAACAAAAGCCCTGATCAATTTAACAAAGCCCCTGATCAGTATAACAATGCCCCTCATCGGTATAACAAAGCCTCATCAGTATATCAACCCCACATCGAGTATAACAAAACCCCATCGGTATAACAAAGCCCCCTGATCGAGTATAACAAAATCCTCTATTTGGTATAACAAGCCCCTGAAGAGTATAATAAAGTCCTCATCGGTATAACCAAAGTCCCCTCACCGAGAATAACAAAGGCCTCTGATCGGTATATACAAAGTCCTGATCGAGCATAACAAAGTCCTAATCGATTACCAACAAAGGCCCCTTGTCGAGTATAACAAAGTCCTCAGGTCGACTGGTCGAGTATAATACAGTCCCCTGATCGAGTATAATAAAAGTTCCTGGTCGAGTATAACAAGTCCCTGATCAGTACTGCCAAAGCCCCCTCATCGAGTATGACTTGAGGCCCTTATCGAAGACAACAAAGTCACCTGATCGAGTATAACAAGTCCTCTGACCGACTATAACAAAGGCCCTGATCGAGTATAAGAAAGCACCCTTAACCGAGTATAACAATGCCCTCATCGGTATAACCAGCTAATTTGGTAACTAAGGCCCTGATAGAGTATAACAAAGTCCCTGATCGAATAAAACAAAGCCTCAACGAGTATAACAAGGCCAGTGATCGAGGTATAACAAAGTCACTTATCGGTATAGCAAAGGCCACTAATCGAGTAACAAAGTCCCTAATCGAGGTAACAAATGCCCCACATCGAGTATAACAAAGGCCACTAATCGAGTATAACAAAAGGCTCCATATCGAGTATAACAAAGCCCTCATCGACTATAACAAGTCACCTGATCGAGTATATCAGAGTCCCTCATCGAGCATAACAAGTTCGCTGATCGACTATATACAAAGTCGATCGAGTATAACATTGTCCCCTGGTCGAGTATAACAAAGCCCCCATATCATGTATAACAAGCCATGATCGAGTATAACAAAAGTCCTTATCGGTATAATAAAGCGTCCTGATCGAGTATAACAAAGTCCGATGATCGAGTATAATAAAATTCCTGATCGACTATAACAAAGTCCCTGATCGGTATAACGTATCCCTGATTCGAGTATAACAAAGCCCCTTATCATGTATAACAAAGCCCTGATCGAGTATAACAAAAGCCACCTTGTCTAGAATAACAAAGTCGACTGGTCAGTTTAACAAAGTCTACTGATCTAATTATAACATTGTCCCATGGTCGAGTATAACAAAGCCCCACATCTGAAGGTATAACAAAGCCCCTAATCGAGTATAAAAGCCCCCTTGTCGAGTATAACAAAGTCTCAGGTCGAATGGTCGAGTATAACAAAAGCCCCATGATCGAGTATAACAAAAACCCTGGTCGGGTATAACAAAAGCCTGATCAGTGTATCAAAGCCCCTAATCGAGTATAAAAAGCCCCCTTGTCGGTATAGCAAATTACCCATGTCGACTGGTTGACTATAACAAAGCTAATCGGTATAACAAAACCCTTTGTCGAGGTATAGCAAAATCCCAGGTCGACTGGTCGAGTATAATAAAAGTCCTGATCGAGTATAACAAAGGGGGACTTCCTGATCGAGTTTAACAAGATCAGCACATGATCAGTATAAGAAAGTACCCTGATCAGTATAACAAAGTCCCTGGTGGAGTATAAAAAGTCCTGATCAGTATAACAACAGGCCCTTGATCGAGTATATCGTCCCTTATCGAGTATAACAAAGCCTACTCATCAGTATAAAAAAGTCCGCTGATCGAGTATAACAAGGCCCATGATCGGAAGATATAACAAAGACCCCTTATCAGTATAACAAAGTCCCCTGGTCGAATAAAAACAAAGCTCCTGATTGAGTAGAACAAATGCCCTGATCGGGTATAACAAAAGTCCCCCTAAACGAGTATATAAAATCGCCACATCGAGGTATAACAAAGTCTCTGATCGGAATATAACAAAGTCCCTCAACGAGTATAACAAGGCCCATGATCGAGTATAACAAAGGCCCATGATCGAGTTCAACAAAGACATATCAAGTAACAAGTCCCAAGATCGAGTATAACAAAAGAACCTGAACAGGTAAAACAAAAGTCCTCTTATCGAGGTATAACAAAGTCCCCTGATCGAGGTAAAACAAAGCCCCCTCATCGGTATGAAAAAGGCCCTGATCAGGTATAACAAGTCCCATGATCTAGCAACAAAGTTCCTAATCAGGTATGACAAAGGCCCCTGATGGAGTATAACAAAGACAGCTGATGGAGTATAACAAAGTCCCCTGGTCGAGTATAACAATGGCCCCCCATCGAGTATAACAAAAGTCCTCTCGATCGAGTATAACAAAGTCCTTTGATCGAGTATATAACAGCGTCCTCAATCGGCGTATAACAAAGCCCCCTAATCGAGTATAACAAAGTCCCATATCGTGCATAAGAAACTCCCATGATCGTGTATAACAAAGCCCCTGATCGAATATAACAAAGCCCCCTGATCGAGTAAAACAAAATCCTCTATTTGAGTATAACAAAGCCCCCTGAAAGAGTATAATAAAGTCCCCTCATCGAGTATAACAAAGTCCCCTCACCGAGAATAACAAAGGCCTCTGATCGAGTATATACAAAGTCCCCTGATCGAGCATAACAAAGTCCCCTAATCGATTATAACAAAACCCCTTTGTCGAGTATAACAAAGTCCCCAGGTCGACTGGTCGAGTATAATAAAGTTTCCTGATCGAGTATAAGAAAGTTCCCTGATCGAGTTTAACAAAGTCCCTTGATCGAGTATAAGAAAGTACCCTGATCGAGTATAACAAAGTCCCCTGGTGGAGTATAAAAAAGTCCCCTGATCGAGTATAACAACAGGCCCTTGATCGAGTATAACAAAGTCCCCTTATCGAGTATAACAAAGCCTACTCATCGAGTATAAAAAAGTCCGCTGATCGAGTATAACAAAGGCCCTTGATCGAATATAACAAAGACCCCTTATCGAGTATAACAAAGTCCACTGGTCGAATAAAACAAAGCTCCCTGATCGAGTATAACAAATGCCCCTGATCGAGTATAACAAAGTCCCCAAAACGAGTATAACAAAATCGCCACATCGAGTATAAAAAAGTCTCCTGATCGAATATAACAAAGTCCCTCAACGAGTATAACAAAGGCCCATGATCGAGTTTAACAAAGGCCCCTTATCAAGATAACAAAGTCCCAAGATCGAGTATAACAAAGAACCCTGAACGAGTAAAACAAAGTCCTCTTATCGAGTATAACAAAGTCCCCTGATCGAGTATAACAAAGCCCCCTCATAGAGTATGAAAAAGGCCCCTGATCGAGTATAACAAAGTCACATGATCGAGTATAACAAAGTTCCCTAATCGAGTATAACAAAGGCCCCTGATCGAGTATAACAAAGTTCCCTGATCGAGTATAAAAAAGCCCCCTGATCGAGTATAACAAATGCCCCTAATCGAGTATAACAAAGTCCTCTGATCGAGTATAACAAAGTCCTTTGATCGAGTATAACAAAGGCCCCTAATCGAGTATAACAAAGCCCCCTAATCGAGTATAACAAAGTCCCATATCGTGCATAAGAAACTCCCATGATCGTGTATAACAAAGCCCCTGATCGAATATAACAAAGCCCCCTGATCGAGTAAAACAAAATCCTCTATTTGAGTATAACAAAGGCCCCGGATCGAGTATAACAAAGTCCCCTGATCGATTATAACAAAGTCCCTTGATCGAGTATAACAAAGTCCCATGATCGAGTAAAACAAAGGTCCCTGATCGAGTATAACAAAGTGCCCTCACCGAGAATAACAAAGGCCTCTGATCGAGTATATTCAAAGTCCCCTGATCGAGCATAACAAAGTCCCCTAATCGAGTATAATAAAGCCCCCTTGTCGAGTATAACGAAGTCCTCAGGTCGACTGGTCGAGTATAATAAAGTCCCCTGATCGAGTATAATAAATTTCCCTGGTCGAGTATAACAAAGTTCCCTGATCGAGTATAACAAAGCCCCCTCATCGAGTATAACGAAGGCCCCTCATCGAATATAACAAAGTCCCCTGGTCGAATAAAACAAAGCATCTCATCGAGTATAACAAATGCCACTGATCGAGTATAACAAAGTCCCCTAATCGAGTATAACAAATGCCCCACATCGAGTATAACAAAGTCACCTGATCGAGTATAATAAAGTCCCATGATAGAGTATAACAAAGGCCCTTGATTGAGTATAACAAAGGCCCCTTATCGAGTATAACAAAGTCCCCTGGTCGAATAAAACAAAGCCCCCTAATCGAGTATAACAAAGGCTCCATATCGAGTATAACAAAGCCCCCTCATCTTCTATAACAAAGTCACCTGATCGAGTATATGAGAGTCCCCTCATCGAGCATAACAAACTCCGCTGATCGACTATAACAAAGTCCCCTGATCGAGTATAACATTGTCCCCTGGTCGAGTATAACAAGGCCCCCTTATCATGTATAACAAAGGCCCCTGATCGAGTATAACAAAGTTCCCTGATCGAGTATAAAAAAGCCCCCTGATCGAGTATAACAAAGGCCCCTAATCGAGTATAAGAAAGTCCTCTGATCGAGTATGACAAAGTCCTTTGATCGAGTATAACAAGGGCCCCTGATCGAGTATGACAAAGCCCCCTAATCGAGTATAAAAAAGTCCCAGATCGTGCATAAGAAACTCCCCTGATCGGGTATAACAAAGCCCCTGATCGAATTTAACAAAGCCCCCTGATCGAGTATAACAATGCCCCCTCATCGAGTATAACAAAGCCCCCTCATCGAGTATATCAAAGACCCCACATCGAGTATAACAAAACCCCCCATCGAGTATAACAAAGCCCCCTGATCGAGTATAACAAAATCCTCTATTTGAGTATAACAAAGCCCCCTGAAAGAGTATAATAAAGTCCCCTCATCGAGTATAACAAAGTCCCCTCACCGAGAATAACAAAGGCCTCTGATCGAGTATATACAAAGTCCCCTGATCGAGCATAACAAAGTCCCCTAATCGATTATAACAAAGCCCCCTTGTCGAGTATAACAAAGTCCTCAGGTCGACTGGTCGAGTATAATACAGTCCCCTGATCGAGTATAATAAAGTTCCCTGGTCGAGTATAACAAAGTCCCCTGATCGAGTATAACAAAGCCCCCTCATCGAGTATAACGAAGGCCCCTTATCGAAGATAACAAAGTCGCCTGATCGAGTATAACAAGTCCTCTGACCGACTATAACAAAGGCCCTGATCGAGTATAAGAAAGCACCCTTAACCGAGTATAACAATGCCCCCTCATCGAGTATAACAAAGCCCCCTAATTTAGTATAACTAAGGCCCCTGATAGAGTATAACAAAGTCCCCTGATCGAATAAAACAAAGCCCCTCAACGAGTATAACAAAGGCCAGTGATCGAGTATAACAAAGTCCCTTATCGAGTATAGCAAAGGCCACTAATCGAGTATAACAAAGTCCCCTAATCGAGTATAACAAATGCCCCACATCGAGTATAACAAAGGCCACTAATCGAGTATAACAAAGGCTCCATATCGAGTATAACAAAGCCCCCTCATCGACTATAACAAAGTCACCTGATCGAGTATATCAGAGTCCCCTCATCGAGCATAACAAAGTTCGCTGATCGACTATAACAAAGTCCCCTGATCGAGTATAACATTGTCCCCTGGTCGAGTATAACAAAGCCCCCATATCATGTATAACAAAGCCCGCTGATCGAGTATAACAAAGTCCCCTTATCGAGTATAATAAAGCGTCCTGATCGAGTATAACAAAGTCCGATGATCGAGTATAATAAAATTCCCTGATCGACTATAACAAAGTCCCCTGATCGAGTATAACATTGTCCCCTGGTCGAGTATAACAAAGCCCCCTTATCATGTATAACAAAGCCCCCTAATCGAGTATAACAAAGCCACCTTGTCGAGAATAACAAAGTCCCCTGGTCGAGTTTAACAAAGTCTACTGATCTAGTATAACATTGTCCCATGGTCGAGTATAACAAAGCCCCCACATCGAGTATAACAAAGCCCCCTAATCGAGTATAAAAAAGCCCCCTTGTCGAGTATAACAAAGTCTCCAGGTCGAATGGTCGAGTATAACAAAGCCCCATGATCGAGTATAACAAAAACCCCTGGTCGGGTATAACAAAGCCCCCTGATCGAGTGTATCAAAGCCCCCTAATGGAGTATAAAAAAGCCCCCTTGTCGAGTATAGCAAATTACCCATGTCGACTGGTTGACTATAACAAAGCCCCCTAATCGAGTATAACAAAACCCCTTTGTCGAGTATAACAAAGTCCCCAGGTCGACTGGTCGAGTATAATAAAGTCCCCTGATCGAGTATAACAAAGTTCCCTGATCGAGTTTAACAAAGTCCCTTGATCGAGTATAAGAAAGTACCCTGATCGAGTATAACAAAGTCCCCTGGTGGAGTATAAAAAAGTCCCCTGATCGAGTATAACAACAGGCCCTTGATCGAGTATAACAAAGTTCCCTTATCGAGTATAACAAAGCCTACTCATCGAGTATAAAAAAGTCCGCTGATCGAGTATAACAAAGGCCCTTGATCGAATATAACAAAGACCCCTTATCGAGTATAACAAAGTCCCCTGGTCGAATAAAACAAAGCTCCCTGATTGAGTAAACAAAGTCCCCTAAACGAGTATAGCAAAATCGCCACATCGAGTATAACAAAGTCTCCTGATCGAATATAACAAAGCCCCTCAACGAGTATAACAAAGGCCCATGATCGAGTATAACAAAGGCCCATGATCGAGTTTAACAAAGGCCCCTTATCAAGATAACAAAGTCCCAAGATCGAGTATAACAAAGAACCCTGAACGAGTAAAACAAAGTCCTCTTATCGAGTATAACAAAGTCCCCTGATCGAGTAAAACAAAGCCCCCTCATCGAGTATGAAAAAGGCCCCTGATCGAGTATAACAAAGTCCCATGATCGAGTATAACAAAGTTCCCTAATCGAGTATAACAAAGGCCCCTGATCGAGTATAACAAAGTTCCCTGATCGAGTATAAAAAGCCTCTGATCGAGTATAACAAAAGGCCCTCAATCGAGTATAACAAAGTCCTCTGATCGAGTATAACAAAGTCCTTGATCGAGTATAACAAAGTCCCCTGATCGAGTATAACAAAGCCCCTCTGGACGAGTATAACAAAGTCCCCTGATCGAGTATAACAAAGTCCCTGATCGAGTAAAACAAAGTCCCCTGGTCCAATATAACAAAGACCCTGATCGAGTATAACAAAATCACCTCTATTTGAGTATAACAA
>NW_024748109.1:14268644-14282723 GCF_018991925.1 Homarus americanus
GGGGCCTTTGTTATACTCGATTAGGGGGCTTTGTTATACACGATCAGGGAACTTTGTTATACTCGATCAGGGACTTTTGTTATACTCGATTAGGGTACTTTGTTATACTCGATCAGGGGACTTTGTTATACTCGATCAGGGGCCTTTTTCATACTCGATGAGGGGGCTTTGTTAAACTCGATCATGGGACTTTGTTACACTCGACCAGGGACTTTGTTATTCTCGAGAAGGGGGCTTTGTTATACTCGTATCAGGGGGCTTTGTTATACTTGATCAGGGGGCTATGTTATAATCGAGCAGCGGACTATATTATACAAGATGAGGGGACTTTGTTATAGTCGCTCAGGGGACTTTGTTATATTCGATTTGGTGCCTTCGTTATACTCGATCAGGAGGCTATGTTATACTCGATTAGGGGACTTTCTTATGCTCGATCAGGGGGCTTTGTTATACTCGATCAGGGGACGTTGTTAAACTCGATCAGGGGACTTTGTTTTACTCGATCAGGGGCTTTGTTATACTCGATAAGGGGACTATGTCATACTCAAACAGGGCAGTTTGTTATACTCGATCAGGGACTTTGTTATACTCGATCAGGGGACTTTGTTAAACTCGATCAGAGGACTTTGTTATACTCGATCAGGGGACTTTGTTATACTCGATTAGGGGCCTTTGTTATACTCGATCAGGGGCCTTTGTTATAGTCGATGAGAGAACTTTGTTATACTCGATCAGGGGACTTTGTTATATTCGATTAGCGGACTTTGTTATACTCGATTCGTGGACTTTTTTATATTCGATGAGGGGCCTTCGCTATACTCGATCAGGAGGCTATGTTATACTCGACTAGGGGACTTTGTTATTCTCGATCAGGGGACTTTGTATATACTCAACTAGGATACATTGTTATGCTCGGTGAGGGGCCTTTATTGTACTCGATCAGGGGACTTTGTTGTACTCGAGTAGGGGACTTTGCTGTACTCGACCAGGGGACTTTGTTATACTCGATAAGGGGACTTAGTTATACTCGATCAGGGGCCTTTGTTATATTCGATCAGGTGGCTTTGTTATACGCGATCAGAGGACTTTGTTATTCTCGATCAGGGGAGTTTGTCATACTCGATCAGGGCCTTTGTTATACTCGATCAGGGGATTTTGTTATACTCGATCAGGGGCCTTTGTTATACCCGATCAGGTAACTTTGTTATACTCGTTGAGGGGGCTTTGTTATACTCGATCAGGGGACTTTGTATTATTCGATCAGGGGCCTTTGTTATTCTCGATTAGGGGCTTTTGTTATACTCGATCATGGGACTTTGTTACACTTGACCAGGGACTTTGTTATACTCGAGAAGGGGGCATTGTTATACTCGATCAGGGGGCTTTGTTATACTTGATCAGGGGGTATGTTATACTCGACCAGGGGACTACGTTATACTCGATGAGGGGACTTTGTTATAGTCGCTCAGGGGACTTTGTTATATTCGATTTGGGGCCTTCCATATACTCGATCAGGAGGCTATGTTATACTCGATTAGGGGACTTTGTTATGCTCGATCAGGAGACTTTGTATATACTCGACTATGAGACTTTGTAACGCTCGGTGAGGGGCCTTTATTGCACTCAATCAGGGGACTTTGTTATACTCGATCAGGGGCCTTTGTTATAGTCGATAGAGAGGACTTGCTATACTCGATGAGGGGACTTTGTTAAAACTCGATCAAGAGAAGCATATTTATACTCGATTAGAGGACTTTGTTATGCTCGATCGGAGGCTTTGTTATACTCGATCAGGGGACTTTGATGAAAGCTCGATCAGGGACTTTGTTATACTCGATCAGGGACTTTTGTTATACTCGATCAGGGGCCTTTGTTATACTCGATCAGGGGCCTTTGTTATATCGATGAAAGGACTTTGCTATACTTGATGAGGGGACTTTGTTAAACTCGATCAGGGGACTTTGTTATACTCGATCAGGGGGGCTTGGATTTATACTCGATAAAGGGGACTATGTCATACTCAAACAAGGAGTTTGTTATACTCGATCAGGGTCTTTGTTATACTCGATCAGGGACTTTATTGTTAGAAACTCGATCGAGGACTTTGTTATACTCGATCAAGGGACATTTATTGTACTCGATCAGGGACTTTGTTGTACTCGATTAGGGACTTTGCTGTACTCGGTAGGAGACTTTTGTTATACTCGATAAAGGACAGTTATCTCGATCAGGGGGCCTTTTTATACTCGATGAGGGAGCTTTGTTATACTCGATGAGGGAACTTTGTTATTCTCGAATAGGGGTCTTTGTTATTCTCGATGAGGGGGTTTTGTTATCTCGATCAGGGGAGTTTGCTATACTCGATTAGGGCCTTTGTTATACTCGATGAGGGAGCTTTGTTATAATCGAAGAGGGAACTTTGTTATTCTCGATCAGGGGAGTTTGCTATACTCGATTAGGGCCTTTGTTATACTCGATCAAGGGGCTTTGTTATACTAGATTAGGGGCCTTTGTTATACTCGATTAGGGGACTTTGTTATTCTCGATCAGGGGAGATTGTTATACTCGATCAGGGCCTTTGTTATACTCGATGAGGGTGCTTTGTTTTACTCGAATAGGGGTCTTTGTTATTCTCGATGAGGGGGCTTTGTTATCTCGATCAAGGGAGTTTGCTATACTCGATTAGGGCCTTTGTTATACTCGATGAGGGAGCTTTGTTATAATCGATGAGGGAACTTTGTTATTCTCGATCAGGGGAGTTTGCTATACTCGATGAGGGGACTTTCTTATACTCGATCAGGGGCCTTTGTTATACTCGATGAGGGGACTTTGTTATTCTCGATCAGGGGAGATTGTTATACTCGATCAGGGCCTTTGTTATACTCGATGAGGGTGCTTTGTTATACTCGATTAGGGGCCTTTGTTATACTCAATTAGGGGACTTTGTTATACTCGATCAGGGACCTTTGTTATACTCGATGAGGAGGTTTTGTTATACTCAATCAGGGGACTTTGTTATTTTCGATCAGGGGACTTTGTTATACTTGATCAGGAGACTTTTTTATACTCGATCAGGGGCCTTTATTATACTCTAATAGGGGACTTTGTTATTCTCGATGAGGGGGCTTTGTTATCTCGATCAGGGGGCCTTTTTATACTCGATGAGGGAGCTTTGTTATACTCGATGAGGGAACTTTGTTATTCTCGAATAGGGGTCTTTGTTATTCTCGATGAGGGGGTTTTGTTATCTCGATCAGGGGAGTTTGCTATACTCGATTAGGGCCTTTGTTATACTCGATGAGGGAGCTTTGTTATAATCGAAGAGGGAACTTTGTTATTCTCGATCAGGGGAGTTTGCTATACTCGATTAGGGCCTTTGTTATACTCGATCAAGGGGCTTTGTTATACTAGATTAGGGGCCTTTGTTATACTCGATTAGGGGACTTTGTTATTCTCGATCAGGGGAGATTGTTATACTCGATGAGGCCTTTGTTATACTCGATGAGGTGCTGTTTACTCGAATAGGGTCTTTGTTATTCTCGATGAGGGGCTTTTGTTATCTCGATCGGGGAGTTTGCTATACTCGATTAGGGCCTTTGTTATACTCGATGAGAACTTTGTTATAATCGATGAGGAACTTTGTTATTCTCGATCAGGGGAGTTTGCTATACTCGATGAGGACTCTTATACTCGATCAGGGAGCGCTGTTATACTCGATGAGGGACTTTGTTATTCTCGATCAAGGGAATTGTTATACTCGATCAGGGCCTTTGTTATACTCGATGAGGTACTTTGTTATATACTCGATTAAAGGGCCTTTGTTATACTCAATAGGGACTTTGTTATACTCGATCAGGGGACCTTTGTTATACTCGATAGAGAAGTTTTATTTATACTCAATCGGGGACTTTTGTTATTTTCGATCAGGGGACTTTGTTATACTTGATCAGGAGACTTTTTTATACTCGATCAGGGGCCTTTATTATACTCTAATAGGGGACTTTGTTATTCTCGATGAGGGGGCTTTGTTATCTCGATGAGGGAACTTTGTTATTCTCGATCAGGGGAGTTTGCTATACTCGATGTGGGGCCTTTGTTATACTCGATGAGGGGGCTTTGTTATACTCAATCAGGGGACTTTGTTATTTCCGATCAGGGGACTTTGTTATACTTGATAAAGGGACTTTGTTATACTCGATGAGGAAGCTTTGTTATACTCGATCAGGGGACTTTGTTATACTCGATTAGGGAACTTTGTTATAGTCGAACAGGGGACTTTGTTATACTCGATCAGGGGACATTTTTATACTCGATCAGTGGACTTTGTTATACCAGATCAGGAGGCTTTGTTATACTCGATAAGGAGACTTTGTTATATTCGATGAGGGGACTTTGTTATACTCGATCAGGTGACTTTGTTATACTCGATCAGGGGGCGTTGTTATACTTGGTCAGGGGGCTATGTTATACTCGACAGAGGACTATGTTATACTCGATGAGGGGACTTTGTTATACTCCAGAAGGAGGCTTTGTTATACTTGATCAGGAGGTGTTGTTATACTTGGTCAGGGGGCTATGTTATACTCGAGCAGAGGACTATGTTATACTCGATGAGGGGACTTTGTTATGATCGATCAGGGGACTTTGTTGTACTCGATCAGGGGACTTTGTTGTACTCGATCTGGGGACTTTGTTGTACTCGACCAGGGGACTTTGTTATACTCGATGTGGGGCTTTTGTTATACTCGAATAGGGGAACGTTGTTATACTCGAGCAGAGGACTATGTTATACTCGATGAGGGGCCTTTGTTATATTCGATCAGGGAGCTTTGTTTTATTCGACCATGGGACTTTGTTATACTCGATAAGGGGGCCTTTGTTTTATTCGATCAGGGGGCTTTGTTATACTCGATCAGGGGGCATTGTTATACTCGAGCAGGGGGCTTTGTTATACTTGATCAGGGGCTTTGTTATACTCGATCAGGGGAGTTACTTATACACGATCTGGGTCTTTGTTATACTCGATTAGGGGGCTTTGTTATACTCGATTAGCGGACTTTGTTCTACTCCATCAGGGGACTTTGTTATTCTCGATGAGGCGGTTTTGTTATCTCGATCAGGGGCCTTTGTTATACTCGATCAGGGGACTGTGTTATACTCGATCAGGGGGCTTTGTTATACTCGATAAGGGGACTATGTCATACTCAATCAGGGGAGTTTGTTATACTCGATCAGGGACTTTGTTATAATCGATCAGGGGACTTTGTTAAACCCGATCAGAGGACTTTGTTATACTCGATCAGGGGCTTTTGTTATAGTCGATGAGAGGACTTTGTTGTACCCGATCAGGGGACTTTGTTATACTCGATTAGCGGACTTTGTTATACTCGATTAGGGGACTTTGTTATATTCGATGAGGGGCCTTCGCTATACTCGATCAGGTGGCTTTGTTATACTCGATGAGGGGACTTTGTTATACTCGATCAGGGGACTTTGTATATACTCGACTAGGGGACTTTGTTATGTTTGATCAGGGAACCTTTATTATACTCGACAGGGGACTTTGTTGTACTCGATCAGGGTACTTTGCTGTACTCGACCAGGGGACTTTGTTATACTCGATAAGGGGACTTAGTTATACTCCATCAGGGAACTTTGTTATACTTGATCAGGGGACTTTGTTATACTCGATCAGGCACCTTTGTTATACTCGATCAGGCGCCTTTGTTATACTCGAATAGGGGACTTTGTTATTCTCGATGAGGGGCTTTGTTATACTGGAAATAGGGGACTTTGTTATACTCGATGAGGGGAATTTCTTATACTCGATCAGGGGCCTTTGTTATACTCGATCAGGGGGCTGTGTTATACTCAAACAGGGGACTTTGTTATTTTCGATTAGGGGACTTTGTTATACTCGATGAGGGCCTTTGTTATACTCGATCATGGGGCTTTGTTATACTCGATCAGGGCCTTTGTTATACTCGATGAGGGGGCTTTGTTATACTCGATTAGGGGCCTTTGTTATACTCGATTAGGGGACTTTGTTATACTCGATGAGGGGACTTTCTTATACTCGATCAGGGGCCTTTGTTATACTCGATCAGGGGGCTTTGTTATACTCAATCAGGGGACTTTCTTATTTTCGATCAGGGGACTTTGTTATACTTCATAAAGGGACTTTGTTATACTCGATGAGGAAGCTTTGTTATACTCGATCAGGGGACATTATTATACTCGATTAGGGAACTTTGTTATAGTCGAACAGGGGACTTTGTTATACTCGATCAGGGGACTTTGTTATACTCGATCAGCAGACTTTGGTATACTCGATCAGGAGGCTTTTGTATACTCAATAAGGAGACTTTGTTATGCTCGATGAGGGGACTTTGTTATACTCGATCAGGTGACTTTGTTATATGCGATCAGGGGGCTTTGTTATGCTCGATCAGGGGACTTTGTTTTATTCGATCAGGGGCCTTTGTTATACTCGATTAGGGGCTTTTGTTATACTCGAGAAGGTGGTCCTTGTTACAGTTGGTCAGGGGGCTATGTTATACTCGACCAGAGGACTATGTTATACTCGATGAGGGGACTTTGTTATAGTGTCAGGGGACTTTTTTATATTCGATTTGGGCCCTTCGTTATACTTGCAAAAGGAGGCTTTGTTATACTCGATTAGGGGACTTTGTTATGCTCGATCAGGGGACTTTGTATATACTCGACTAGGGGACCTTGTTATGCTCGATCAGGGGCCTTTATTGTACTAGACCAGGGAACTTTGTTATACTCGATAAAAGGACTTTGTTATACTCGACCAGGGGACTTTGTTATACTCGATAAAAGGACTTTGTTATGCTCGATCAGGGGACTTTGTTATAATCGATCAGGGGACTTTTTTATAGTCGATCAGGGGGCTTTGTTATACTCGAATAGAGGATTTTGTTATACTCGATCAGGGGGCTTTGTTATACTCGATGGGGGGCTTTGTTATACTCGACCAGGGGTCTTTGTTATACTCGATCTGGGGGCTTTGTTATACTCGATCAGGGATCTTTTGTTATACTCGATTAGGTGACTTTGTATTGTAATGATTGATTGTCAGACCAAAGCTTACAACCCAGAATTATGTCACATATAACAACAAGTACACCACAGACCTCGTGGTACCACCACATTCCGGGTTGACACACCTCAGGTCGACCCAAGGGACTTGACCTCGCCCGCTAATGACGTGAGCCAGTGACCTACAACCTCACCTATCCAAGACACCTGGCCAGGACCACACCTGCACACAACTATTCAGATCAAACCAGTTTAGTGTTAATTGTTAGAGGTCAAAAGCCGGCTGGGCCGACCCCATATAAAGGCCCTACAGTCCCGTCCACGGGCATTCCTATTCCATTACGATTATCATTCTGATCCTGGTCATACTGATTCTCATTCTGGTTGCTGTCATCTCTCTCCCGTTCGGGTCGTCACTCGGTTCACTAAGCAGAGTCGCGCACGTCCCCTCCCCAGGTCGGGAGGGAGACCTCCCGACCAGACCACGGCATCGCCAGCTAAGCAGACTCTCCCATAGGAGGCAGCCCAGCCAGCACTCACTGGGCCTACGTCAGGGTACACGTGAGTCTTGTCAGAACGTCCTAGGGTGAGTTACCTACTGTGGGAAGTGTATTCATTCAGATGTGTCCGAGAGTCAGTTAACGTAAAGCATAATGTGTTAGTACCCCGATATAATAGTGATATTAATGTGTCCATGTCATTGAGTGAAGTAATAAATAGTTGTATCAAGAGGTGTTTAACAAGTTGTCCCTTTAAGAAGTGATATATGTGTATTGACATACGAGATAAGATAAGCGTAGTGACGCTGTGCAAATAACATCCAGGCCACGCTACCAAGTTTCCTACCTTTACATTCCTACTCTCTATACTTCCTACCTATATATTCTTCCTCTCATTGTGTTTCGTCTCATTACAATGGTGGCAGCGCACTTAACGTAAGAACTCACGCCTATTCCCCTTAGTGTTCAGTACAGTGATAGTTAGAATCTTTTGAAGTGAACTTTTTTTTTGCGAATGCACTTCCAACTGATCCATCATCCCTTTAGGATTGTTTCTCTGTCAAATGTCACTCACAGTACCACCCATGGCCAGCCGGACGTCAACCACAGTACATACGAGCAGAGAAGAACCAGCATGATGAAAGCAGCGTGATGAATGCAGCTTGATGAAGGCAGCACGAAACCCACCACACACCACGTCACTTCTTTCAAGTCCTCCCTTGGTCTAGGATTAAGAAGATTTTATATTTTTCTACTTTAGGAAGTTAAGGAGTGTGGAATGGATCGTCACACAACGAACCCTGGTGAGCCCAGCCAGGGAGGGATTCACCACTGTGGAAGGTGCAAGACAGGACGGTCTTTGGTCTCGCCGACACTCACGTACGGAGGGCGAGCCTTGGTCCGCGGAACCTGCCATACAGTCATCGAAGGAGACGACAGCCCAAGCAGTGGACCGGCCTTCATCCCGGCCGGAGGGGGCCGACGGCAGATGAACAGAAAATCGTCTGGAATATGTTGAAAATGATGATGTTGCAGAGAAGAAATACAGATGGAGCAGAAAAATTCATCTGGAATATGAAAATGAAGATGTATAAAGAAATGCAGATGAGCAGAAAAATTCGTCTGGAATATGAAAATGAAGATGTACTAAGAAAAAAGGAAGATGGAACAGAAAATTCATCTAGAAGACGTTGAAAATGACGCTCTAAACGTAGAGGAAGAACGCAGTTGGGACAGAAAACTCGTCTGGAATAGTATAGAAACCAGGAGGAAGTGAGAAGAAGTCAGAAGGTGTGGAGAAACGACCTACAAGGTGCGGTATGTGAAGAAAGGAGACAGAAGATGTGCTATGTGAAGAAAGAAGACAGAAGATGTGCTGTCCTGACATCACAAGAAAGTCGATGATGAAGGACCAACCGACTACAGCTGCTGAGCTGCCGCCATCCCCTGTTTTTCAGATACCAGCTGGATGGAAGACGTGAGCTATGCCGGACCCAACTAATGTACTGATGTTGTTGATGTATAATAAAAAGATATCAATACCCTAATATGTGAAGTAGGAACATTTTTTGTGTATTTTGAAGTATTTTCTCTGATTTTGTTGATGTTTACTACAAAGAATGTCTTTTTTTAGTCTCACTTTTTTCTATGAGTTCATTTGATCAATGTCTTGGACTATGAAACACGATGTTGTAGCTATATTACTGACTGAGATGAATTATTATTTTGACATGGGCTGATAAGGAAATGTAACACCTGTTATTGTTTGTAGAATGTGATTTGCAAGGTTGCCTCGGACACTATGCTACATATGAAGGATTTTTTTCATTCTATGTTCACTTGCTATGTTTCCTTTTTCTCCTGGCATAGAAGCTTTGATCTTGGCGGGAGGTATAGTGAGCTTTGTCAGATCAAACTAGCGCCAGTAGAAAAACATACACCTATGAGATTGTTGTTTGTAAATGTGAGACTATGTTATCGCCCCAGGGATTATCTTTGACACCACACGTGATGTTGCTGTCTATATGTGGCATCAGTCTCTGTGATGAAGCTTTGGTCTTGGCGGGAGGTGTAATGATTGATTGTCAGACCAAAGCTTACAGCCCAGAATTATGTCACATATAACAGCGAGTACACCACAGACCTCGTGGTACCACCACATTCCAGGTTGACACACCTCAGGTCGACCCAAGGGACTTGACCTCGCCCGCTAATGACGTGAGCCGGTGACCTACAACCGCACCTAGCCAAGACACCTGGCCAGGACCACACCTGCACACAATTATCCAGATCAAACCAGTTTAGTGTTAATTGTTAGAGGTCAAAAGCCGGCTGGGCCGACCCCATATAAAGGCCCTACAGTCCCGTCCACGGGCATTCCATTACGATTATCATTCTGATCCTGGTCATACTGATTCTCATTCTGGTTGCTGTCATCTCTCCCCCGTTCGGGTCGTCACTCGGTTCACTAAGCAGAGTCACGCACGTCCCCTCCCCAGGTCGGGAGGGAGACCTCCCGACCAGACCACGGCATCGCCAGCTAAGCAGACTCTCCCATAGGAGGCAGCCCAGCCAGCACTCACTGGGCCTACGTCAGGGTACACGTGAGTCTTGTCAGAACGTCCTAGGGTGAGTTACCTACTGTGGGAAGTGTATTCATTCAGGTGTGTCCGAGAGTCAGTTAACGTAAAGCATAATGTGTTAGTACCCCGATATAATAGTGATATTAATGTGTCCATGTCATTGAGTGAAGTAATAAATAGTTGTATCAAGAGGTGTTTAACAAGTTGTCCCTTTAAGAAGTGATATATGTGTATTGACATACGAGATAAGATAAGCGTAGTGACGCTGTGCAAATAACATCCAGGCCACGCTACCAAGTTTCCTACCTTTACATTCCTACTCTCTATACTTCCTACCTATATATTCTTCCTCTCATTGTGTTTCGTCTCATTACAGTATATACTCGACTTGGGGACCTTGTTATGCTCGATTAGGGGCCTTTATTGTACTCGACCAAGGGACTTTGTTATACTCGATAAAAGGACTTTGTAATACTCGATGAGGGGACTTTGTTATGCTGGATCAGGGGACTTTGTTATACTCGATCAGGGGGCTTTGTTATAATCGATCAGGGGACTTTGTTATACTCGATCAGGGGGCTTTGTTATACTTGATGGGGGGCTTTGTTATACTCGACCAGGAGTCTTTGTTATACTCGATTAGGGGGCTTTGTTATACTCGATCAGGGATCTTTTGTTATCCTCGATTGGGGGACGTTGTTATACTCGATGAGGGGCCTTTGTTATATTCGATCAGGGAGCTTTGTTTTTTTCGACCATGGGACTTTGTTATACTCGATAAGGGCCCTTTGTTATACTCGATCAGGGGCCTTTGTTATAATCGATCAGGGGACTTTGTTATACTCAAAAGGGGACTTAGTTATACTCGATCAGGGAACTTTGTTATACGCGATCAGGGGACTTTGTTATACTCGATCAGGGGACTTTGTTATACTTGATCAGGGGACTTTGTTATACTCGATCAGGCGCCTTTGTTATACTCGAATAGGGGACTTTGTTATTCTCGATGATGGGGTTTTGTTATCTCGATCAGGGAAGTTTGTTATACTCGTTCAGGGCCTTTGTTATACTGGATCAGGGGGCTTTGTTATACTCGATTAGGGGACTTTGTTATACTAGATGACGGGACTTTCTTATGCTCGATCAGGGGCCTTTGTTAAACTCGATCAGGGGGCTTTGTTATGCTAGATCAGGGGACTTTGTTATAGTCGAACAGGGGACTTTGGTATACTAGATCAGGGGACTTTGTTATACTTGATGAGGGGACTTTGTTATACTCGATCAGGTGACTTTGTTATACTCGATCAGGGGGCTTTGTTATACTCGATCAGGGGACTTTGTTTTTTTCGATGAGGGGCCTTTCTTATACTCGATTAGGGGCTTTTGTTATACTCGATCATGGCACTTTGTTACACTCGATCAGGGGAGTTTGTTATACTCGAGAAGGGGGCTTTGTTATACTCGATTGGGGGGCTTTGTTACACTTGGTCAGGGGGCTATGTTATACTCGACCAGAGGACTATGTTATACTCGATGAGGGGACGTTGTTATAGTCTCAGCGGACATTGTTTTATTCGATTTGGGCCCTTCGTTATACTCGATCATGAGGCTTTGTTATACTCGATTAGGGGACTTTGTTACGCTCGATCATGGGACTTTGTATATACTCGACTAGGGGACCTTGTTATGCTCTACGATGGGCCTTTATTGTACTCAACCAGGAACCTTTTTAATACTCGATAAAAGGACTTTGTTATACTCGATCGGAGGACTTTGTTATACTCGATCAGGGGACTTTGTTATACTCGATCAGGGGACTTTGTTATAATCGATCAGGGGACTTTGTTATAGTCGATCAGGGGGCTTTGTTATACTCGATTAGAGGATTTTGTTATCCTCGATCAGGGGCCTTTGTTATACTCGATGGGGGATTAGTTATACTCGACCAGGGGCCTTTGTTATACTCGATCAGGGGGCATTGTTATACTCGATCAGGGAGCTTTGTTTTATTCGACCATGGGACTTTGTTATACTCGATAAGAGGCTTTTGATATACTCGATCAGGGGCCTTTGTTATACTCGATCAGGGGACTTTGTTATACTCGACCAGGAAACTTTGTTATGCTCGATAAGGGGGTTTTGTTTTTCTCGATGAAAGGACTTTGTTATTTTCGCCCAGGATACTTTGTTATACTCGATGAGGGGACTTTGTTATACTCGACAAAGGGGCTTTGTTATATTCGTTTAGGGTGCTTCGTTATACTTGATCAGGGGACTTTGTTATACCCGATTAGCGGACTTTGTTATACACGATTAGGGGCTTTTGTTATACTCAACCATGGAACTATGTTACACTCGACCAGGGGACTTTGTTACACTCGAGAAGGGGGCTTTGCTATACTCGATCAGGGGGCTTTGTTATATTTGATCAGGTGGCTATGTTAAATTTGACCAGGGGACTATGTTATACTCGATAAGGGGACTTTGTTATAGTCGCTCAGGGGACTTTGTTATACTAGATCAGGGGACTTTGTTATACTCGAACAGGGGACTTTGTTAAATTCGATCAGAAGACTTTGTTATACTCGATCAGGGTACTTTGTAAACTCGATCAGGGGCCTTTGTTATACTCGATCAGGGGACTTTGTTATACTCGATTAGCGAACTTTGTTATACTCGATCAGGGGACTTTGTTATATTCGATAAGGGGCCTTCGCTATACTCGATCAGGTGGTTTGTTATACTTGATGAGGGGACTTTGTTATACTCGATCATTGGACTTTGTATATACTCGACTAGGGGACTTTGTTATAACGATTTGGGGGCTTTGTTATACTCGACCAGGGGACTCTGTTATACTCGATCAATAGGCTTTGTAATACTCGACCAGTCGACCTGGGGACTTTGTTATGCTCTACAAGGGGGCTTTGATATACTCGATTAGTGAGCTTTGTTATACTCGATTAGGGGGCTTTGTTATGCTCGATCAGAGGCCTTTGTTATTCTCGGTGAGAGGACTTTGTTATACTCGATCAAGGGACTTTGTTATTCTCGATTAGGGGAGTTTGTTATACTCGATCAGGGCCTTTGTTATACTCGATGAGGGGGCTTTGTTATACTCGATTAGGGGCCTTTGTTATACTCGATTTGGGGTCTTTGTTATACTCGATGAGGGGACTATTTTATACTCGATCATGGGACTATGTTACACTCGATCAGGGGAATTTGTTATACTCGAGAAGGGGGCTTTGTTATACTCGATCAGGGGGTTTTGTTATACTTAGTCAGGGGGCTATGTTATACTCGACCAGAGGACTATGTTATACTCGACTATACTCGACAAGGGGGCTTTGATATACCGGATTAGGGGACTTTGTTATGCTCGACCAGGGGACTTTGTATATACTCGATGAGAGGCCTTTGTTATTCTTGGTGATGGGACTTTGTTATACTCGATGAGGGGACTTTGTTATACTCGATCAGCGGAGGTTGTTATACTCGATAAGGGACTTTGTTATACTCGATCAGGGGACTTTGTTAAACTCGATCAGAGGACTTTGTTATACTCAATCAGGGGACTTTGTTTTACTCGATCAGGGGATTTTGTTATAATCGACCAGTAGACTTTGTTATACTCGATCAGGGGACTTTGTTATACTCCACCAGGGGACTTTGCTATACTCGATCAGGGTGCTTTCTTATACTTGATCAAGGGACTTTGTTATACTCGATCAGGGGAATTTGTTATACTCGATAAGGGAACTTTGTCATACTCGACCAGGGCAGTTTGTTATACTCGATCAGGGGACTTTGTTATACTCGATTAGGGGACTTTGTTATACTCGCCCAGGATACTTTGTTATACTCGATCAGGGGACTTTATTATACTCGACCAGTCAACCTGGGGACATTGTTATACTCGACAAGGGGCT
>NW_024748109.1:14282823-14349558 GCF_018991925.1 Homarus americanus
AGGGGACAATGTTATACTCGATCAGCGAACTTTGTTACACTCGACCAGGGGACTTTGTTATACTCGATGTGGGGCATTTGGTATACATGATAAGGAGCTTTGTTATACTTGACCAGGGGACAATGTTATACTCGATCAGTGGATTTTGTTATAGTTGATAAGGGGACTTTGTTATAGACGATCAGGGGACTTTGTTGTAATCGATCAGCGGACTTTGTTATACTCGATCAGGAGGCTTTGTTATACTCGATCAGGGGACTTTGTTATACTCGATCAGGTGACTTTGTTATACTCAATCAGGTGACTTTGTTATTGTCGATTAGGGGACTTTGTTATAGACGATCAGGGGACTTTGTTATTCTCGAACAGGGCAGTTAGTTATACTCGACCAGGGGAGTTTGTTATACTCGACCAGGGGAGTTTTTTTATACTCGATCAGGGGTGTTGTTAAACTCGAACATGGGCCTTTGTTATACTCGTTAAGGGAACTTTGTTATATTCGATTAGGGGCCTTTGTTACACTTGATCAGGTGAATTTGTTATACTCGATCAGGAGACTCTGTTATTCTCGATGAGGGACTTTGTTATACTCGATCAGGGAACTTTGTTATGCTCGATCAAGGGACTTTGCTATACTCCATCAAGGGGCTTTGTTTTACACGAATAGGGACCTTTATTATACTCGATCAGGGGCCTTTGTTATTATTGGTGAGGGGACTTTGTTATACTCGATGAGGGGACTTTGTTATACTCGATGAGGGGCCTTTTTCATACTCGATAAGAGGACTTTGTTGTACTCGATCAAGGGTCTTTGTTATACTCGATCTTGGGACTTTGTTATACTTGATAAGGGGCCTTTGTTAAACTCGTTCATGGGCCTTTGTTATACTCGATTAGGAGGCTTTGTTATACTCGATCAGGGGACTTTGTTATACTCCACCAGGGGACTTTGTTATACTCGATCAGGGTACTTTCTTATACTCGATCAATGGACTTTGTTATACTCGGTCAGGGGACTTTGATGAACTCGATCAGGGGACTTTGTTATACTCGATTAGGGGACTTTATTATACTCGACCAGTAGACCTGGGGACTTTGTTATACTCGATTTGGGGGCTTTGTTATACTCGACCTGGAGACTTTGTTATTATCGACAAGAGGCTTTGTTATACTCGATTAGGGGGCTTTGTTATATTCGATCAGGGGGCTTTGTTATACTCGACCAGGGGACAATGTTATACTCGATCAGCGGACTTTGTTACACTCGACCAGGGGACTTTGTTATACTCGATGTGGGGCATTTGGTATACATGATAAGGAGCTTTGTTATACTTGACCAAGGGACAATGTTATACTCGATCAGTGGATTTTGTTATAGTTGATAAGGGGACTTTGTTATAGACGATCAGGGGACTTTGTTGTAATCGATCAGCGGACTTTGTTATACTCGATCAGGAGGCTTTGTTATACTCGATCAGGGGACTTTGTTATACTCGATCAGGTGACTTTGTTATAGTCGATCAGGGGGTTATGTTATGCTCGATCAGGGGCCTTTGTTATTACTCGATAAGGGGCCTTTGTTATACTCGATGAGGAGACTTTGTTATACTCGGTCAGGGTTACTTTGTTAAACTCGATGTGGGGCATTTGTTATACTCGATTAGGGGACTTTGTTATACTCGATGAGTGGCCTTTGTTATACTCGATTAGAGGGCTTTGTTTTATTCGACCAGGGGACTCTGTTATACTCGATGAGGGGACTATGTTATACTCGAGCAGGGTTCTTTGTTATACTCGATCTTGGGACTTTGTTATTCTCGATAAGGGGCCTTTTTTTACTCAATTAGGGGACTTTGTTATACTTGATGAGGGGCCTTTGTTATACTCGATCATGGGACTTTGTTATACCCGTTAGTGCCTTTGTTATACTCGATCAAGGCACTTTGTTATACTCAATTAGGTGACTTTGTTATACTCAACCAGGGGACTTTGTTATACTCGATTAGGAGACTCTGCTATATTCGATCAGGGGACTTTTTTATACTCGATCAGGGGAATTTGTTATACTCGATCAGGGGAATTTGTTATCCTCGAGCAGGGTACTTTGTTATTCTCGACCAGGGAAGTTTGTTATACTCGACCAGGGGATTTTGTTATACTCGACCATGGGAGTTTGTTATACTCGATCAGGGGTCTTTGTTAAACTCGATCATGGGCCTTTGTTATACTCGATGAGGGGTTTTTGTTATACTCGATCAGGTGACTTTGTTATACTCGATCAGGAGACTTTGTTATTCTCGATGAGGGACTTTGCTATACTCCATCAGGGGGCTTTGTTATACTCGAACAGGGACCTTTATTATAATCGATCAGGGGCCTTTGTTATACTCGATAAGGGAACTTTGTTATACTCGATCAGGGGACTTTGTTATACTCGATCAGGGGACTTTGTTAAACTCGATCAGGGGACTTTGTTATACTCGATCAGGGGTCTTTGTTATACTCGATAAGGGAACTTTGTTATACTCGATCAGGGGAATTTGCTTTACTCGATCAGGGGACTTTGTTGAACTCGATCAGCGAAATTTGTTATACTCGATCAAGAGGCTTTGTTAATGTCGATCAGGGTTCTTTGTTATACTCGATCTTGGGACATTGTTATACTCGATAAGGGGACTTTTTTTACTCGATGAGGGGCCTTTGTTATACTCGATCATTGGACTTTGTTATACTCGATCAAGGGCCTTTGTTATACTCGATCAAGGGACTTTGTTATACTCAATCAGGTGACTTTGTTATACTCGATCAGGAGGGTTTGTTATACTCGATCAGGGGACTTTGTTATACTCGATCAGGTGATTTTGTTATAGTCGATCAAGGGGCTTTGTTATGCTCGATCAGGGGCCTTCGTTATACTCGATGAGGGGGCTTTGTTTTATTCGACCAAAAGACTTTGTTATACTCGATAAGGGGCATTTGTTATACTCGATGAGGAGACTTTGTTATACTCGATCAGGGGACTTTGTTATACTCGATCAAGGGACTTTGTTATGCTCAATCAGGTGACTTTGTTATACTCGACCAGGGGACTTTGATATACTCGATCAGGGGACTTTGTTATACTCGATCAGTGACTTTGTTATACTCGATCATAGGGCTTTGTTATACTCGATCAGTGGACTTTGTTAAACTCGATCAGGGAACTTTGTTATACTCGATCAGGGGAGTTTGCTTTACTCGATCAGGGGACTTTGTTGTACTCGATCTGCGAAATTTGTTATACTCGATCAGGAGGCTTTGTTATACTCGATAAGGGGACTTTGTTATGCTCGATCAGAGGACATTGTTATACTCGATCAGGTGACTTTGTTATTGTCGATTAGGGGACTTTGTTATTCTCGATTAGGGGACTTTGTTATTCTCGAAAAGGGCAGTTTGTTATACTCGAACAGGGACCTTTATTATAATCGATCAGGGGCCTTTGTTATACTCGATAAGGGAACTTTGTTATACTCGATCAGGGTACTTTGTTATACTCGATCAGGGGACTTTGTTAAACTCGATCAGGGGACTTTGTTATACTCGATCAGGGGTCTTTGTTATACTCGATAAGGGAACTTTGTTATACTCGATCAGGGGAATTTGCTTTACTCGATCAGGGGACTTTGTTGTACTCGATCAGCGAAATTTGTTATACTCGATCAGGAGGCTTTGTTAATGTCGATCAGGGGACTTCGTTATACTCGATAAGGGGCCTTTGTTATACTCGATGAGGGGCTTGTGTTATGTTCGATCGGAGGACTTTGTTATACTCGATCAGGGGACTTTGTTAAAGTCGATGTGGGGCTTTTGTTATACTCGATTAGGGGACTTTGTTATACTCGATCAGTGGCCTTTGTTATACTCGATCAGGGGGCTTTGTTATTCTCGATCATAGGACTATGTTATACTCGATCAGGGTTCTTTGTTATACTCGATCTTGGGACTTTGTTATACTCGATAAGGGGCCTTTTTTTACTCGATGAGGGGCCTTTGTTATACTCGATCATTGGATTTTGTTATTCTCGATCAGGGGCCTTTGTTATACTCGATCAAGGGACTTTGTTATACTCAATCAGGTGACTTTGTTATACTCGACCAGGGGACTTTGTTTACTCGATTAGGGGACTTTGCTATACTCGATCAGGGGACTTTGTTATATTCGATCAGGTGAACTTGTTATACTCGATCAGGTGAATTTGTTATACTCGATCAGGGGACTTTGTTATTCTCGACCAGGGCAGTTTGTTATACTCGACCAGGGGAGTTTGTTATACTCGACCAGGGGAGTTTGTTATACTCGACCAGGGGAGTTTGTTATACTCGATCAGGGATCTTTGTTAAAATCGATCATGGGCCTTTGTTATACTCGTTCATGGGCCTTTGTTATATTCGATTAGTGGCCTTTGTTACACTCGATCAAGGGGCCTTTGTTATACTCGATCAGGGGGTTTTGTTATACTCGATCAGGTGACTTTGTTGTACTCGATCAGGAGACTTTATTATTCTCGATGAGGGACTTTGTTATCCTCGATCAGGGAACTTTGTTATGCTCGATCAAGGGACTTTGCTATACTCCATCAGGAGCTTTGTTATACTCGAACAGGGACCTTTATTATACTCGATCAGGGGCCTTTGTTATACTCGATCAGGGGTCTTTGTTATACTCGATCAGGGGACTTTGTTAAACTCGATCAGGGGACTTTGTTATACTCGATAAGGGAACTTTGTTGAACTCGATCAAGGTGATGGTTACAAGTGTTCCCTGAAGAATGCAGTGATGGGTAGGGAAACACCGGGTAACACTGAAGTCCGTTTATTAAGGGATAGGAGAAATACAAGTGGTGACTAGTGTGTTCCATGCACGGCTCACACAGTCAGACTGAGACTGCCTTGCCATATGGCAGCCTCGGGGCAATGTTGCCACATAACACGTGCAGTGTTGCCACGTAATTATATATATATAAATGCTACTCGGCACAGTAGCTTATTTACAAGGTTGCTACTCGGCACAGTAGCTTAGATGCATAACCTACACAGGGGACTTTGTTATACTCGATCAGGGGACTTTGTTATACTCGATCAGGGTTCTTTGTTATACTCGATCTTGGGATTTTGTTATATTCGATAAGGAGTCTTTGTTATACTCGATTAGGGGACTTTGTTATACTCGATCAGGGGACTTTGTTATACTCGATCATGGGACTTTGTTATACTCGATCATGGGACTTTGTTATACTCGATCAGGGCCCTTTGTTATACTCGAATAGGGGCCTTTGTTATACTCGATCAGGGGGCCTTTGTTATTCTCGATCAGGGGCCTTTGTTATACTCGATCAGGGACTTTGTTATACTCGATTAGGAGACTTTGTTATACTCGATCACGGGACTTTATTATTTTCGATTAGGGGCCTTCGTTATACTCAATGAAGGGGGCTTTGTTATACTCGATAAGGGGACTTAGTTATACTCGATCAGGCGACTTTGTTATACTCGGTCACGGGACTTTGTTATACTCGATCAGTGACTTTGTTATACTCGATCAGGGGGCTTTGTTATACTCGATCAGGGGACTTTGTTAAACTCGATCAGGGGATTTGTTATACTCGAACAGGGGGCTTTGTTATACTCGATAAGTGGACTTTGTTATACTCAATCAGGGGAGTTTGTTATACTCGATCAGGGACTTGTTATACTCGATCAGGGGACTTTGTTAAACTCTATCAGAGAACTTTGTTATACTCGATCAGGGGACTTTGTTAAACTCTATCAGAGAACTTTGTTATACTCGATCAGGGGACTTTGTTATACTCGATCAGGGGCCTTTGTTATACTCGATCAGGAGCCTTTGTTATAGTCGATGAGGGACTTTGTTATACTCGATCAGAGAACTTTGTTATACTCGATCAGGGAACTTTGTTAAATTCGATCAGGGGATTTGTTATACTCGAACAGGGGGCTTTGTTATATTTGATGAGGGCCCTTCGTTATACTCGATTAGGGACCTTTGCTATACTCGATCAGGGGGCTTTGTTATAATTGATCAGGGAACTGTGTTAAACTCGATAAGGGGCCTTTGTTATACTCGATTAGGGAGCTTTGTTTTATTTGACCAGGGGACTTTGTTATACTCGATAAGGGGCCTTTGTTGTACTCGATCAGTGGACTTTGTTATACTCGATCAGGAGGCTTTGTTATACTCGATAAGGGGACTTTGTTATACTCGATGAGGAGCCTTTGTTATACTCGATCAGGGTACTTTCTTATACTCGATCAAGGGACTTTGTTATACTCGGTCAGGTGACTTTCTTATACTCGATATGGGGACTTTGCTATACTCGATCAGGGGAGTTTGTTATATTCAATGAGGGGCCCTCGTTATACTCGATTAGGGGACTTTGTTATACTCGATCAGGGGACTTTGTTATACTCGATCAGGTGACTTTGTTATACTCGATGAGGGGCCTTTCTTATACTCGAATAGGGGACTTTGTTATACTAGATGAGGGGCTTTGTTATCTCGATCAGGGGGCTTTGTTATACTCGATTAGGGGATTTGTTATAATCGATGAGAGGGCTTTGTTATACTCGTTGAGGGGGCTTTGTTATACTCGATTAGGGGACTTTGTTATTCTCGATCAGGGGAGTTTGTTATTCTCGATTAGGGGCTTTTGTTATACTCGATCATGGGACTTTGTTACACTCGATCAGGGGACTTTGTTATACTCGAGAAGGGGGCTTTGTTATACTCGATGAGGGGCCTTTGTTATACTCGATTAGGGGCTTTGTTATAATCGATGAGAGGCTTTGTTGAGGGGCTTTGTTATACTCGATTAGGGGACTTTGTTATTCTCGATCAGGGGAGTTTGTTATTCTCGATTAGGGCTTTTGTTATACTCGATCATGGGACTTTGTTACACTCAGAACTGTTATATTCGAGAAGGGGATTGTTATACTCAATCAGGGGGCTTTGTTATACTCGATTAGGGGCTTTGTTATACTCTATCAGGGGAGTTTCTAATACACGATCTGGGACTTTGTTATACTCGATTAGGGGACTTTGTTGTACTCGACCAGGGGACTTTGTTATACTCGATAAAAGGACTTTGATATACTTGAATAAAGGATTTTGTTATACTCGATCAGGGGACATTGTTATACTCCACCAGGCAACTTTGTTATACTCGATCAGGGTACTTTCTTATACTCGATTAATGGACTTTGTTATACTCGATCAGGGGACTTTGTTATACTCGATAAGAAGACCTTGTTATACTCGACCTGGGGACTTTGGTATACTCGATCAGGGGACTTTGTTCTACACGATTAGGGGATTTTGTTATACTCGACCAGGAAACTTTGTTGTACTCGATCGGGGGACTTTATTATACTCGACCAGTCGACCTGAGGACTTTGTTATACTCGATAAGGGTCTTTGTTATACTCGAATAGGGGGCTTTGTTATACTCGATGAGGGGGCTTTGTTATACTCGACCAGGGGACTATGTTATACTCGATCAGGGGACTTTGTTATAGTCGATCAGGGGACTTTGTTACACTCGATCAGGGGACTTTGTTATACTCGATCAGCGGACTTTGTTTTACTAGATGAGGAGGCTTTGTTATACTCGATAAGGGGACCTTGTTATACTCGATCAAGGGACTTTGTTATACTCGATTAGGTGACTTTGCTATACTCGATGAGGGGACTTTGTTGTACTCGATCAGGGGACTTTGTTGTACTCAATCAAGGGTGTTTGTTATACTCGATCAATGGGCTTTGTTATACTCGACCAGTCGACCTGGGGACTTTGTTATACTCGAACAGGGGGCTTTGTTATACTCGATTTGGGGGCTTTGTTATACTCGATCAGGGGGCTTTGTTATACTCGACCAGGGGACTATGTTATACACGATCAGCGGAATTTTTTACACTCGACCAGAGGACTTTGTTATAATCGACAAATGGGCTTTGTTATACTCGATTAGGGAACTTTGTTATGCTCGATCAGGGGACTTTGTTATACTCGATGAGGGGACTTTCTTTTACTCGATAAGGGGCCTTTTTTATACTCGATTAGGGGGCTTTGTTATACTCGAAGAGAGGACTTTGTTATACTCGATCAGTGTTCTTTGTTATACTCCATCTTGGGACTTTGTCATACTCGATAAGGAGCCTTTGTTATACTCGATCAGGGAGCTTTGTTCTTCTTGATCAGGGGCCTTTGTTATACTCGATCAGGCGATTTTGTTATACTCGACCAGGGGACTTTGTTACACTCGATCAGGGGACTTTGTTATACTCCACCAGGGGACTTTGTTATACTCGATCAGGGAACTTTCTTGTACACGATCAAGGGACTTTGTTATACTCGATCGGGGGACATTGTTATACTCGATAATGGGACTTTGTTATACTCGACCAGGGGACTTTGTTATACTCGTTCAGGGGACTTTGTTATACTCGATTAGGGGACTTTGCTATACTCGACCAGGGAACTTTGTTATACTCGACAAGGGTCTTTGTTATACTCGATTAGGGGGTTTTGTTATACTCGATCAGGGGACTTTGTTATAGTCGATTAGGGGACTTTGTTATACTCGACCAGGGAACTTTGTTATACTCGATTAGGGGACTTTATTATACTCAACCAGTAGACCTGGGGACTTTGTTATACTCGACAAGGGGGCTTAGTTATACTCGACAAGGGGGCTTTGTTATACTCGATTAGGGGGCTTTGTTATACTCGATTTGGGGACTTTGTTATACTCGACAAGAGGCTTTGTTATACTCGATTAGGGGGCTTTGTAATACTCGATTAAAGGGCTTTGTTATACTCGACCAGGGCACTATGGTATACTCGATCAGCGGACTTTGTTACACTCAACCAGGGGACTTTGTTATACTCGGCAAGGTGGCTTTGTTATACATGATAAGGGGCTTTGTTATACTCGACAAGGGGACAATGTTATACTCGATCAGAGGACTTGGTTATAGTTAATCAGGGGACTTTGTTATAGTGGATCAGGGAACTTTGTTGTACTCGATCAGCGGACTTTGTTATACTCGATCAGGAGGCTTTGTTATACTCGATATGGGGACTTTGTAATGCTCGATCAGGAGACTTTGTTATACTCGATCAGGTGACTTTGATATAATCGATCCTGGGGGCTTTGTTATACTCGATCTGGGCCTTTGTTATACAAGATCAGGGGGCTTTGTTTTTTTCGACCAGGGGACTATGTCATACTCGATAAGGGGCCTTTGTTATACTCGATGAGGGCCCTTTGTTATACTCGATCAGGAGACTTTGTTATACTCGATCAGGGGACTTTGTTAAACTCGATGTGGGGCATTTGTAATACTCGATTAGGGGACTTTGTTATACTCGATTAGTGGCCATTGTTATACTCGATGAGGGGGCTTTGTTTTATTCGACCAGGGGACTTTGTTATACTCGATCAGGGGACTATGTTATTCTCGATCAGGGTTCTTTCTTAAACTCGATCTTGGGACTTTGCTATACTTGATAAGGGGCCTTTTTTTACTCGATTAAGGGACTTTACTATACTCGATGAGGGGCCTTTGTTATACTCGATCATGGGACTTTGTTATACTCGATCAGAGGCCTTTGTTATACTCGATCAAGGGACATTGTTATAATCAATTAGGTAACTTTGTTATACTCGACCAGGGGACTTTGTTAAACTCGATTAGGGGACTTTGCTATACTCGATCAGGGGACTTTGTTATGCTCGATCAGGGGAATTTGTTATACTCGACCAGGGGAGTTTGTTATACTCAACCAGGGGAGTTTGTTATACTCGACCAGGGAAGTTTGTTATACTCGATCAGGGGTCTTTGTTAAACTCGTTCAGGAGACTTTGTTAGATTCGATTAGGGGCCTTTGTTACACTCGATCAGGGGCCTTTGTTATACTCGATAAGGGGGTTTTGTTATACTCGATCAGGTGACTTTATTATACTCGATCAGGGAACTTTGCTATACTCGATCAGGGGACTTTGTTATACTCGATCAGTGGAATTTGTTATACTCGATCAAGGGACTTTGCATTTACTCGACTAGGGGAGTTTGTTATGCTCGATTAGGGGCCATTATTGTGCTCGATTAGGGGACTTTGTTGTACTCGATCAGGGGACTTAGTTATTCTCGATTAGGGGACTTTCTTTTACGCGATCAGGGGACTTTCTTATACTCGATCATTGGACTTTGTTATACTCGATCAGGGACTTTGTTATACTCGATCTGGGGGCTTTGTTATACTCGAATAGGGGACGTTGTTATACTCGATCAGGGGGCTGTGTTATACTCGATGAGGGGGGCTTTGTTATACTCGATCAGGTTACTTTTCTATACTCGATAAGAGGCCTGTGTTGTACTTTTGTTATACTCGATCACGGTACTTTGTTATACTCGATCAGGGGCCTTTGTTATACTCGATTAGGGGACGTTGTTATACTCGATCAGGGGACTTTCTTATACTCGATCAGGGGCCTTTGCTATACTCAATGAGCGGTCTTTGTTACACTCGACCAGGGGACTTTGTTATACTCGATGTTGGGCATTTGTTATACATGATAAGGGGCTTTGTTATACTCGACCAGGGGGCAATGTTATACTCGATCAGGGGATTTTGGTATAGTTGATCAGGGGACTTTGTTATAGACGATCAGGGGACTTTGTTGTAATCGATCAGCGGACTTTGTTATATTCGATCAGGAGGCTTTGTTATACTCGATGAGGGGGCT
Organism: Homarus americanus; assembly: GCF_018991925.1. Lineage (NCBI taxonomy): Eukaryota > Metazoa > Arthropoda > Malacostraca > Decapoda > Nephropidae > Homarus > Homarus americanus. The sequence continues at coordinate 14,293,633 of NW_024748109.1, forward strand.
TTGTTTTATTCGACCAAAAGACTTTGTTATACTCGATAAGGGGCCTTTGTTATACTCGATCAGGGGCCTTTGTTATACTCGATCAGAAGACTTTGTTATACTCGATCAGGGTTCTTTGTTAAACTCGATGTGGGACATTTGTTATACTCGATTACGGGACTTTGTTATACTCGATGAGTGGCCTTTGTTATACTCGATCAGGGGCTTTGTTTTATTCGACCAGGGGACTTTGTTATACTCGATCAGGGGACTATGTTATACTCGATCAGGGTTCTTTGTTATACTTGATCTTGTGACTTTGTTATTCTCGATAAGGGGCCTTTTTTTACTCGATTAGGGGACTTTGTTATACTCGATAAGGGGCCTTTGTTATACTCGATCATGGGACTTTGTTATACTCGTCAGGGCCTTTGTTTTACTCGATCAAGGCACGTTGTTATACTCAATCAGGTGACTTTGTTATACTCGACCAGGGGACTTTGTTATACTCGACCAGGGGAATTTGTTATACTCGACCAGGGGAGTTTTTAATACTCGATCAGGGGTGTTGTTAATCTCGATTATGGGCCTCTGTTATACTCGTTCAACAGACTTTGTTATATTCGATTAGGAGCCTTTTTTACACTCGATCAGGGGCGTTTGTTATACTCGATCAGGGGTTTTTTTTATACTCGATCAGGTGACTTTGTTATACTCGATCAGGAGACTTTGTTATTCTCGATGAGGGACTTAGGTTATACTCGATTAGGGATTTTGTTATGCTCGAACAAGGGACTTTGCTATACTCCATCAGGGGGCTTTGTTATACTCGAACAGGAACCTTTATTATACTCGATCAGGGGCCTTTGCTATTCTTGGTGAGGGTACTTTGTTATACTCGATGAAGGGACTTTGTTATACGCGATGAGTGGGCTTTGTTATACTCTTTTAGGGGGCTTTGTTATACTCGATCAGGGGACTTTGTTATACTTGATCAGGGGCCTTTGTTATACTCGATTAGGGGCCTCTTTTATACTCGATCAGGGGACTCTGTTGTACTCGATTAGGGGACGTTGTTATACTCGATCAGGGGCCTTTGTTATACTCGAGCAGGGGGCATTGTTATACTCGAGCAGGGGGCTTTGTTATACTCGATCAGGGGACTTTGTTTTACTCTTTTAGGGACCTTAATTATACTCGATGAGGGGCCTTTGTTAATTTCGATCCGGGGCCTTTGTTATACTCTATCATGGGACTTTGTTATACTCGATTAGGGGACTTTGATATACTCGATCAGGGGACTTTGATATACTCGATGAGTGACTTTGTTATACTCGATTAGGGGGCTTTGTTATACTCGATCAGGGGACTTTGTTAAACTCGATCAGGGGACTTTGTTATACTCGATTAGGGGTCTTTGTTATACTCGATAAGGGAACTTTGTTATACTCGATCAGGGGAGTTTGCTTTACTCGATCAGGGGACTTTGTTGTACTCGATCAGCGGAATTTGTTATACTCGATGAGAGGCCTTTGTTATACTCGAGCAGGGTCGCATTGATATACTCGAGCAGGGGGCTTTGTTATACTCGATCAGGGGACTTTGTTTTACTCTTTTAGGGACCTTTGTTATACTCGATGAGGGGCCTTTGTGAATCTCGATCAGGGGCCTTTGTTTTTCTCGATTAGGGGACTTTGATATACTCGATTAGGGGGACTTTGTTATACTCGATCAGGGGGCTTTGTTATACTCGATCAAGGGACTTTGTTGTACTCTTTTTGGGACCTTTGTTATACTCGATGAGGGGCCTTTGTTAATCTCGATTAGGGGGCTTTGTTTTATTCGTCCAGAGGACTTTGTTATACTCGATAAGGGGCCTTTGTTATACTCGATCATGGGAATTTGTTATACTCGATCAGGGGAATTTGATATACTCGATTAGGGGACTTTGTTATTCTCGAACAGGGGAGTTTGTTATACTCGACCAGGGGAGTTTGTTATACTCGACCAGGGGAGTTTTTTATACTCGATCAGGGGTGTTGTTAAACTCGATCATGGGCCTTTGTTATACTCGTTAAGGGGACTTTGTTATATTCGATTAGGGGCCTTTGTTACACTCGATCAGGTGCCTTTGTTATACTCGATCAGGTGGTTTTCTTATACTCGATTAGAGGACTTTGATATACTCGATCAGGGGCCTTTGTTATTCTTCGTGAGGGGACTTTGTTATACTCGATGAGGGGACTTTGTTTTACTCGATGAGGGGCCTTTTTCATAGTCGATAAGAAGACTTTGTTGTACTCGATCAGTGTTCTTTGTTACACTCGATCTTGGGACTTTGTTATACTTGATAAGGGGCCTTTGTTAAACTCGATTATGGGCCTTTGTTATACTCGTTCAGGGACTTTGTTATACTCGATCAGGGAGCTTTGTTTTATTCGACCAGGGGACTTTGTCATACTCGATACGGGGACTTTGTTGCACTCGAAAAACGGTCTTTGTTATACTCGATCAGGAGGCTTTGTTATACTCGATAAGGGGACTTTGTTACACTCGATCAGGGGGCTTTGTTATACTCGAACAGGGACGTTTATTATACTCGATCAGGGGCCTTTGTTATACTCGATAAGGGAACTTTGTTATACTCGATAAGGTGCATTTTGTAGTACTCGATCAGCGGACTTTGTTATACTCGATCAGGAGACTTTGTTATACGCGATAAGGGGACTTTGTTATGCTCGATCAGGGGACTTTGTTATACTCGATCATGTGACTTTGTTATAGTCGATCAGGGGGCTTTGTTATACTCGAAAAGGAGCCTTTGTTATACTCGATCAGGAGACTTTGTTATACTCGATGAGTGGCCTTTGTTATACTCGATCAGGGGGCTTTGTTTTATTCGACCAGGGGACTTTGTTATACTCGATGAGGGCCTTTGTTATACTCGATCATGGGACTTAATTATACCCGTCAGTGATTTTGTTATACTCGATTAAGGCACTTCGTTTTACTCAATCAGGAGACTTTGTTATAATCGATCAGCAGTCTTTGTTATTCTCGATGAGGGACTTTGCTATACTCCGTCAGGGGGCTTTGTTATACTCGAACTGGGACCTTTATTATACTCGATCATGGGCCTTTGTTATACTCGATAAGGGTACTTTGTTATACTCGATCAGTGGAGTTTGCTTTACTCGATCAGGGGACTTTGTTATACTCGATCACCGAAATTTGTTATACTCGATCAGGAGGCTTTGTTATACTCGATAAGGGGACTTTGTTATGCTCGATCGGAGGACTTTGTTATACTCGATCAGGTGACTTTGTTATTGTCGATCAGGGGACTTTGTTATACTCGATAAGGGGCCTTTCTTATACTCGATGAGGGGCCTTTGTTATGTTCGATCGGAGGACTTTGTTATACTCGATCAGGGGACTTTGTTAAACTCGATGTGGGGCATTTCTTATACTCGATTAGGGGACTTTGTTATACTCGATCAGTGGCCTTTGTTATACTCGATCGGGGGGCTTTGTTTTATTCGACAAGGGGACTTTGTTATTCTCGATCAGGGGACTATGTTATACTCGATTAGGGTTCTTTGTTATACTCGATCTTGGGACTTTGTTATACTCGATAAGGAGCCTTTTTTACTCGATTAGGGGCCTTTGTTATACTCGATCATGGGACTTTGTTATACTCGATGAGGGGCCTTTGTTTTACTCGATCAAGGGACTTTGTTATTCTCAATCAGGTGACTTTGTTATACTCGACCAGGGGACTTTGTTTACTCGATTAGGGGACTTTGCTATACTCGATCAGGGGACTTTGCTATACTCGATCAGGGGAGTTTGTTATACTCGACCAGGGGAGTTTGTTATACTTGATCAGGGGTCTTTGTTAAAATCGATCATGGGCCTTTGTTATACTCGATCAGGTGACTTTGTTATACTCGATTAGGAAACTTTGTTTTGCTCGATCAAGGGACTTTGCTATACTCCATCAGGGGCTTTGTTATACTCGAACAGGGACCTTTATTATACTCGATCATGGTCCTTTGTTATACTCGAGCAGGGGGCTTTGTTATACTCGATCAGGGGGCTTTGTTATACTCGATGAGGAGTCTTTGTTTTACTCTTTTAGGGACCTTTATTATACTCGATCATGGGCGTTTGTTATATTCTATCATGGGACTTTGTTATACTCGATCAGGGGACTTTGTTATACTCGATTAGGGTTCTTTGTTAAACTCGATCTTGGGATTTTCTTATACTCGATAAGGAGTCTTTGTTATACTCGATTAGGGGACTTTGTTATACTCGATCAGGGCCCTTTGTTATACTCGATCAGTGGCCTTTGTTATACTCGATCAGGGGGCCTTTGTTATACTCGATCAGGGGCCTTTGTTATACTCGATCAGTGGCCTTCGTTAAACTCGATCAGGGGGCCTTTGTTATAGTCGATCAGAGGACTTTGTTATACTCGATCAGGGGACTTTGTTATCCTCGATTAGGAGACTTTGTTATACTCGATCAGGGTACATTGTTATTTTCGATTAGGGGCCTTCGTTATTCTCAATGAGGGGGCTTTGTTATACTCGATAAGGGGACTTAGTTATACTCGATCAGGCGACTTTGTTATACTCGATCAGGGGACTTTGTTATACTCGATCAGTGACTTTGTTATACTCGTTCAGGGGGCTTTGTTATACTCGATCAGGAGACTTTGTTAAACTCGATCAGGGGATTTGTTATACTCGAGCAGGGGGCTTTGTTATACTCGATAAGGGGGCTTTGTTATACTCAATCAGGGGAGTTTGTTATACTCGATCAGGGGCCTTTTTCATACTCGATGAGGGGGCTTTGTTATACTCGATAAGATGACTTTGTTGTACTCGATCAGGGTTCTTTGTTATACTCGATCTTGGGACTTTGTTATACTTGATAAGGTGCCTTTGTTAAACTCGATCATGGGCCTTTGTTATACTCGTTCAGGGGACTTTGTTATATTCGATCAGGGGACTTTGTTATACTCGATGAGGGAGCTTTGTTTTATTCGACCAGGGGACTTTGTTATACTCGGACAGGTGACTTTGTTATACTCGATCAGTGGACTTTGTTATACTCGATCAGGATGCTTTGTTATACTCGATAAGGGGACTTTGTTATACTCGATGAGGAGCCTTTGTTATACTCGATCAGGGGGCTTTGTTATACGCTATCAGGGGACTTTGTTATACTCGATCAGGGGACTTTGTTATACTCGATTAGGTGACTTTGTTATACTCGATGATGAGGGCCTTTCTTATACTCGAATAGGGGACTTTGTTATACTCGATGAGGGGCTTTGTTATCTCGATCAGGGGCTTTGTTATACTCGATCAGGGCTTTGTTATAATCGATGAGGGGGCTTTGTTATACCTCGATGAGGGGGCTTTGTTATACTCGATCAGGGGACTTTGTTATTCTCGATCAGGGGAGTTTGTTATACTCGATTAGGGGCTTTTGTTATACTCGATCATGGGACTTTGTTACACTCGACCAGGGGACTTTGTTATACTCGAGAAGAGGGCTTTGTTATACTCGATGAGGGGGCTTTGTTATACTTGATCAGGGAGCTATGTTATACTCGACCAGGGGACTATGTTATACTCGATGAGGGGACTTTGTTATAGTAGCTCAGGGGACTTTGTTATACTAGCTCAGGGGACATTGTTATATTTGATTTGGGGCCTTCGTTATACTCTATCAGGGGCTTTGTTATACTCGATCAGGGAAGTTTCTTATACACGATCTGGGACTTTGTTATATTCGATTAGGGGGCTTTGTTATACTCGATTAGGGTATTTTCTTATTCTCGATCAAGGGGCTTTGTTATACTCGATGAGGGGGCTTTGTTATACTCGATCAGGGAGCTTTGATATACTCGATCAGGGGCCTTTGTTATACTCGATCAGGGAACTTTGTTATACTTGATAAGGGGACTTTGTTATGCTCGATTAGGGAACTTTGTTATTTTCGATCAGGGGTCTTTGTTATACTTGATTAGGGGCCTTTATCAAACTCGATGAAGTGGCTTTGTTATACTCGATCAGGGGATTTTGTTATTCTCGATCAGGGGACTTTGTTATACTCGATCAGGGGCCTTTGTTATACTCGATCAGCGCAATTTGTTATACTCGATTAGGAGGCTTTATTATACTCGATAAGGGGACTTTGTTAAACTCAATCAGGGGAGTTTGTTATACTCGATCAAAGGACTATGTTATACTCGATCAGGGCACTTTGTTACACTCGATCAGGGGCCTTTGTTATACTCGGTCAGGGGCCTTTGTTATAGTCGATCAGGGTACTTTTTTATTCTCGATCAATGGACTTTGTTATACTCGATCAGGGGACTTTGTTATACTCGATCAGCGGACTTTGTTATACTCGATTAGGAGGCTTTGTTATACTCGATAAGGGGACTTTGTTATAATCGATGAGGGGCCTTGGTTATACTCGATCAGGGGACTTTGTTGTACTCCACCAGGGGACTTTGTTATTCTCGATCAGGGGACTTTGTTACACTCGATGAGGGGCCTTTGTTATACTCGGTCAGGTGCCTTTGTTATATTCGATCAGGGTACGTTCTTATTCTCGATCAAGGGACTTTGTTATACACGAGAAGGGGGCTTTGTTATAGTCGATCAGGGAACTTTGTTATACTCGATATGGGCGCTTTGTTATACTCGATTAGGGAACTTTGTTATACTCGAACAGGGGCTTTTGTTATACTCGATTAGGGAACTTTGTTATTATCGATCAGAGGACTTTGTTATACTTGATGTGGGGCCTTTATCATACTCGATGAGGGGGCTTTGTTATACTCGATGAGGGGACTTTGTTATTCTCAATCAGGGGACTTTGTTATACTCGATGAGGGGCCTTTGTTATACTCGATCAGCGGAGTTTGTTATACTCGATTAGGAGGCCTTGTTATACTCGATAAGGGGACTTTGTTATACTCGATCAGGGGCCTTTGTTATACTCGATCAGGGGACTTTGTTGTACTCCACCAGGGGACTTGTTTATACTCGAATAGGGGACTGTGTTATTCTCGATCTGGGGGCTTTGTCATACTCGATCAGGGTACTTTGTTATACTCGATCAGGGGCTTTGTTATACTCGATGATTGGCCTTTGTTAGACTCGATCAGGGGACTTTCTTATTCTCGATCAGGGGACTTTCTTATACTCGATCAGGGGCCTTTGTTATACTCGCTGAGGGGGCTTTGTTATACTCGGTCAGGGGACTATGTTATACTCGATTAGCGGACTTTGTTACGCTCGACCAGGGGACTTTGTTATACTCGATGTTGGGCATTTGTTATACATGATAAGGGGCTTTGTTATACTCGACCAGGGGACAATGTTATACTGTATCAGGGAATTTGGGTATAGTTGATCAGGGGATTTTGTTATAGACGATCAGGGGACTTTGTTGTAATCGATCAGCGGACTTTGTTATATTCGATCAGGAGGCTTTGGTATACTCGATATGGGGACTTTGTTATACTCGATGAGGGGGCTTTGTTTTATTCGACCAAAAGACTTTGTTATACTCGATAAGGGACCTTTGTTATACTCGATCATGGGCCTTTGTTATACTCGATCAGGAGACTTTGTTATACTCGATCAGGGGACTATGTTATACTCGATCAGGGTTCTTTGTTATATTCGATCTTGTGACTTTGTTATTCTCGATAAGGGGCCTTTTTTACTCGATTAGGGGACTTTGTTATACTCGATGAGGGGCCTTTGTTATACTCGATCATGGGACTTTGTTATACTCGTCAAGGCCTTTGTTATACTCGATCAAGGCACTTTGTTATACTCAATCAGGTGACTTTGTTATACTCGACCTGGGACTTTGTTATACTCGACCAGGAGAATTTGTTATACTCGACCAGGGGAGTTTTTTTACTCGATCAGGGGTGTTGTTAAACTCGATTATGGGCCTCTGTTATACTCGTTCACGGGTCTTTGTTATATTCGATTAGGGGCCTTTTTTACTCTCGATCAGGGGCCTTTGTTATACTCGATGAGGGGGTTTTGTTATACTCGATCAGGTAACTTTGTTATACTCGATCAGGAGACTTTGTTATTCTCGATGAGGGACTTAGGTTATACTCGATCAGGGAACTTTGTTATGCTCGAACAGGGACCTTTATTATACTCGATCATGGGCCTTTGCTATTCTTGGTGAGGGTACTTTGTTATACTCGATGAAGGGACTTTGTTATACGCGATGAAGGGGCTTTGTTATACTCTTTCAGGGGGCTTTGTTATACTCGATCAGGGGACTTTGTTATACTCGATTAGGGGCCTCTGTTATACTCGATCAGGGGACTCTGTTATACTCGATTAGGGGACGTTGTTATACTCAATCAGGGGGCTTTATTATACTCGATCAGGTGACTTTGTTTTACTCTTTTAGGGACCTTTGTTATACTCGATGAGGGGTCTTTGTTAATCTCGATTAGGGGCCTTTGTTTTTCTCGATTAGGGGCATTTGTTATACTCTATCATGGGACTTTGTTATACTCGATTAGGGGACTTTCATATACTCGATCAGGGGACTTTGTTTTACTCGATCAGTGACTTTGTTATACTCGATCAGGGGGCTTTGTTATACTCGATCAGGGGATTTTGTTAAACTCGATCAAGGGACTTTGTCATACTCGATTAGGGGTCTTTGTTATACTCGATAAGGGAACTTTGTTATACTCGATCAGGGGAGTTTGCTTTACTCGATCAGGGGACTTTGTTGTACTCGATCAGCGGAATTTGTTATACTCGATCAGGAGGCTTTGTTATACTCGATAAGGGGACTTTGTTATGCTCGTTCAGAGGACTTTGTTATACTCGATCAGGTGACTTTGTTATAGTCGATCAGGGGGCTTTGTTATACTCGATCAGGGGCCTTTGTTATACTCGATCAGGGGGCTTTGTTTTATTCGACCAGGTGACTTTGTTATACTAGATAAGGGGCCTTTGTTATACTCGATGAAGGGCCTTTGTTATATTCGATCGGAAGACTTTGTTATACTCGATCAGGGGACTTTCTATATACTCGACTAGGGGACTTTGTTATGCTCGATTAGGGGCCTTTATTGTACTCGATCAGGGGACTTTGTTGTACTCGATCAGGGGACTTTGCTGTACTCGACCAGGGGACTTTGTTAAACTCGATAAGGGGATTTAGTTATACTCGATCAGGGGACTTTGTTATACTCGATCAGGGACTTTGTTATACTCGATCTGGGGCCTTTGTTATACTCGAATATGGGACTTTGTTAAACTCGATAAGGGGACTTAGTTATACTCGACCAGGGGAATTTGTTATACTCGACCAGGGGAGTTTTTTATACTCGATCAGGGGTGTTGTTAAACTCGATTATGGGCCTCTGTTATACTCGTTCACGGGACTTTGTTATATTCGATTAGGGGCCTTTTTTACACTCGATGAGGGGCCTTAGTTATACTCGATTAGGGGGTTTTGTTATACTCGATCAGGTGACTTTGTTATCCTCGATCAGGAGACTTTGTTATTCTCGATGAGGGACTTAGGTTATACTCGATCAGGGAAGTTTGTTATGCTCGAACAAGGGACTTTGCTATACTCCATCAGGGGGCTTTGTTATACTCGAACAAGAACCTTTGTTATACTCGATCAGGGGCCTTTGCTATTCTTTGTGAAGGGACTTTGTTATACTCGATGAAGGGACTTTGTTATACGCGATGAGGGGGCTTTGTTATTAGGGTGTGTCATAGGAGACGAAGATCAGCTAAAACTAATGGCCCATCACTTTTTTGGTAGATTTTAGTGTATATAAACAGAAAATAATTTCAGTTTCAATATTTTGCAACCTTTTGCTAGGTAAATTTTAGCGTGAAATTGATCGAAATCTAACGTACAGCTGCATTAGTGCATTACAATTAAATAGTGAACATTGCTTTCTGACTTCATTCTTTAACAACCCAACTAACAATATTTTTTTCTGTTTCAGATTCTGATGCATTTATAAGTTGATAATATTTGCGATGGCTGCTTGTGTCAGGACGAGGAACCAAAAATCCAGCCATCTCAGTCACTATCTTGGGTCTGGGAGAGAGCTCCTGAAGTCGGAGTTGCCTACATTGAGAGATGCTTTGAGATACGGTGTTTTAATCAGGCAAATCAGTGAAAAGAACCACAGAACTTACACAAACAAAGACATTGCCAGTGATATGACCAAAGCTGTCTTGGCACAGTACACTCTGGCTAACGCTCAGTTCAAGCCTCCAGTCATAACAAGTCAGAAGAAGATTAGTGAGAGACTGCTAGCCAGTTGGGAAAAGGCAAGAGATATCTCTCTTGGGAGAGGAAAACTTGCAGTTAAGGATAGCTTTGCCAAGCAACTGGACCAGTTATTTGACATAATTACTTGCATGTGCCCAATTGTTCTCTGTCCTGAGTTTGGATGCGATCGTGACTGTAAATCCGAGGCCCACATCTCCTGTATTTGCAAGCGTGAACTGAAGATTCCTGTGATCGAACTGCATTTGTCAAAGCAGAGAGAAGACTGGCAGTATAGGGGCTCATGATTTCTAGCCAAGATATTCCGGAGTCCAAGAGACAGGAGGCTGCCACAGAGAGACAGAAGAGGAGAAGAGTTGCCGAGGAAAAGAGATTTGAGAAGGCCCAGGGTGAGGTAAAAAAGGCCGATGATTGGAGTCAAGCTGATTCAGAGTTTAATGACTTCCCCATGGCTGATCCGAGTGCTGACCAGGAGAATGGTGACTTTGTCCCTAACCCAGAAAATAATGATCCCAAACCTTCCAGGCATAAGATTCGAAATAGGAAAGATATCCCGAGCATAGCTCTGGCCAGCATGCGACACCACACTGGTCTCAGAGAAACTGCAGAGACAGCAACAGCTGCCTGGATTGACGGTGGTTTGATAACACCTGATGATGTTCACCTGGTGATAGATCATAACAAAGTAAGGAGAGCTCAGGAAAAACTTGTCAGTAACCTAGAAGAGGAGTTTGATAAGGGGATAAGAGAAAATGGAATCAATTGTTTGTTCTTTGATGGGAGAAGGGATAACACTAAAGTGTTCATGAAAGTTGGAGATTCTGACAAGTTGTTCCCTGCCATGGTGAAGGAGGAACACTACTCCTGCTGCAGTGAACCAGGAGGGAAGTATTTGTGGCATTTCACTCCAGAGAAAGGTGACATCAGGAAACCAGCTGAGATAGTGGCAGATAACATTGTGAACTGGCTCAGAGAGAGGAACGTAGACCAGACCCTGCAGGCCATTGGAGGGGACAGCACCAACACGAACACAGGGTGGCAAGGGGGGGGTCATACAGTGGATAGAGCGGAAGATTGGGAGGAAGCTGGTCTGGATTGTTTGTGACCTCCACACCAACGAGTTGCCACTCAGACATCTGATCCAGGAGCTGGATGGCAAGACTCTTTCAAACAACAGATGGTCTGGTCCTCTTGGCAAGATGCTGGACTCTGCCACTGAGTTAGAAATAAATCCGAGCTTTGAAAAATCACAGTTGGCCCTCCACTCGTTGAGCTTGCACATACTGTCATTGACGACCTGAGTACTGACCAGTACTATGGTTACATGATTTGCAGTGCCATCAAAACTGGGGTCATGCCTGATAGACTTGCTTACCTGCAGATAGGTCCAGTCTCACATTCTAGGTGGCTCACAACGGCTCTCAGGTTCTGCAGAATTTGGGTCGCTCATCATAAACTGAAAGGGAACCAGCTTCACAACCTGAGACTTATTGTCCAATTCATCGTGAGTGTCTACTTGCCAAATTGGTTCAACACCAAGATCAAGTCATCGTTCTCCGAAGGTCCGAGGCATGTTCTCTTCCAGCTTGAGCTCCTGAGGAGTCAGCCAAGGAAGGTTGTTCAGATTGTGGAGCAGACTGTGAGGAGATCTTCCTGGTATGCTCATCCCGAGGCAGTTCTGCAGACAATGCTCTGCAGTAAGGATGAGGAGGAGAGAAGAGTGGCAGTCAAAAAGATCTTGGATATGAGACTTATGAGAGGATCTGGGCATGACGAATCAGTTGGTGACGATTCCTTCAGGGTCAGGAAGACTCCTGAAGTCAATCTAGGTGCCAAGACCCTCACTGATCTCATAGATCTGGATAACATCCAGGCTGGCAGTGAGCCCCCTCTTACCTGCAGCCTCACCAATGTTCAAGTCAGAGCTTTCCTGGACAACCCCATACATGTCCCTGCCTGGCCCTCGCACACCCAGAGTATAGAGCGTTGTGTACAGCAAGTGAGCGAGGCCAGCAGTCACGTGTACAGCCAGGAGAGGAGGGAAGGCTACATCCGAGCTCAGGTGGTCAGCAGGGAGGTGATGAGTAGAAACAGAAGCAAGAAAGACATGTTCTCTATGGTGTGCAACAACACCGGGTCGTAGTAGTAAAACCGGTTTTTGTATTTGATGATTTTGTTTTATAAAGGAATATTAAATTTAATAAATGTGTCAAGATCATTCGTTTCACTATTCTGGATCATTTTCATCCTAATAAATTAACCAGATACATTTACTTTACTTTAAATAAGCTATTTAGTGGTGTTGGTAAAAGGGTGGGAATACTGAATTTTCATAAGATTTCAAGTTAAAATTTACCTAGCAAAAAATAAAAACTTTTCAAATCTGAAGATATCACATGATTCTGCACATAGAACTACATCATTAATACCATGGGCCGATTTTTCAAACTCAAAAAAAAAAAATGCGCCTCCGTATTTGTTATACTCTTTCAGGGGGCTTTGTTATACTCGATCAGAGGACTTTGTTATACTTGATCAGGGGCGTTTGTTATACTCTATTAGGGGCCTCTGTTGTACTCGATCAGGGGACTCTGTTATACTCGATTAGGGGACGTTGTTCTACTCGATCAGGCGTCTTTATTATACTCGATCAGGGGACTTTGTTATACTCCACCAGGGGACTTTGTTATACACGATCAGGGTACTTTCCTATACTCGATCAATCGACTTTGTTATACTCGGTCAGGGGACTTTGTTGAACTCGATCAGGGGACTTTGTTATACTCGATTAGGGGACTTTATTACACTCGACCAGTAGACCTGAGGACATTGTTATACTCGACAAGGCGGCTTTGTTATACTCGACAAGGGGGCTTTGTTATACTCGATTTGGGAGCTTTGTTATACTCGACCAGGGGACTTTGTTATACTCGACCAGAGGCTTTGTTATACTCGATTAGGGGGGTTGTTATACTCGATCAGGGGGCTTTGTTATGCTCGACCAGGGGACTATATTATACTCGATCAGCGGACTTTGTTACACTCGACCAGGGGACTTTGTTATACTCGATGTGGGGCATTTGTTATACATGATAAGGGGCTTTGTTATACTCGACCAGGGGACAATGTTATACTCGATCAGGGGAATTTTGTTATACTTGATCAGGGGACTTTGTCATAGACGATCAGGGGACTTTGTTTTAATCGATCAGCGGACTTTGTTATACTCGATCAGGAGGCTTTGTTATACTCGATATGAGAACTTTGTTATGCTCGATCCGGGGACTTTGTTATGCTCGATCAGGGGACTTTGTTATACTTGATCAGGAGACTTTGTTATACTCGATCAGGGGACTTTGTAAAACTCGATGTGGGGCATTTGTTATACTCGATTAGGGGACTTTGTTATACTCGATGAGTGGCCTTTGTTATACTCGATCAGGGGGCATTGTTTTATTCGACCAGGGGACTTTGTTATTCTCGATTAGGGGACTATGTTATACTCGATCAGGGTTCTTTGTTATACGCGATCATGGGACTTTGTTATACTCGAAAAGGGTCCTTTTTTTACTCGATTAAGGGACTTTGTTATACTCGATGAGGGGCCTTTGTTATACTCGATAATGGGACTTTGTTATACTCGATCAGGGTCCTTTGTTATACTCGATCAAGGGACTTTGTTATACTCAATCAGGTGAGTTTGTTATACTCGACCAGGGGACATTGTTATAGTCGATTAGGGGACTTTGCTATACTCGATCAGGGGACTTTGTTATACTCGATCAGGTAAATGTGTTATACTCGATCAGGAGGCTTTGTTATACTCGATAAGGGGACTTTGTTATGCTCGATCAGGGGACTTTGTTATACTCGATCTAGTGACTTTGTTATAGTCGATCAGTGGGCTTTGTTATACTCGATCAGGGGCCTTTGTTATACTCGATCAGGGGGCTTTGTTTTATTCGACCAGAGGACTTTGTTATACGCGATAAGTGGCCTTTGTTATACTCGATCAGGGGCCTTGGTTATACTCGATCAGGGGACTTTGTTATACGCGATTAGGGGACTTTTTTAAACTCGATGTGGGGCATTTCTTATACTCGATTATGGGACTTTGTTATACTCGAATAGTGGCTTTTGTTATACACGATCAGGGGGCTTTGTTTTATTCGACCAGGGGACTTTGTTATACTCGATTAGGGGACTATGTTATACTCGATCAGGTGTTCTTTTGTTATATTCGATCTTCGGACTTTGCTATACTCGATCTTGGGACTTTGTTATACTCAATCAGGTGGCTTTGTTATACTCGACCAGGGGACTTTGTTATACTCGATTAGGGGACTTTGCTATACTCGATCAGGGGCCTTTGTTATACTCGTTCACGGGACTTTGTTATATTCGCTTAGGGACCTTTGTTACACTCGATCAGGGGCTTTTGTTGTACTCGATCAAAGGCTTTTGTTATACTCGATCAGGTGACTTTGATATTCTCGATGAGGGAGTTAGGTTATACTCGATCAGGGAACTTTGTTATGCTCGAACAAGGAACTTTGCTATACTCCATCAGGGGGCTTTGTTATACTCGAACAGGGACCTTTATTATACTCGATCAGGGGCCTTTGCAATTCTTTGTGAGGGGACTTTGTTATACTCGATGAAGGGAGTTTGTTATACGCGATGAGGGGGCTTTGTTATACTCTTTCAGGGGGCTTTGTTATACTCGATCAGGGGAATTTGTTATACTTGATCAGGGGCCTTTGTTATACTCGATTAGGGCCTCTGTTGTACTCGATCAGGGGACTCGGTTATACTCGATTAGGGGACGTTGTTATACTCGATCAGGGGCCTTTGCTTTACTCTTTTAGGGACCTTTGTTATACTCGATGAGGGGCCTTTGTTAATCTCGATTAGGGGCCTTTGTTTTTCTCGATTAGGGAACTTTGATATACTCGATAAGAGGGACTTTGTTATACTCGATCAGTGACTTTGTTATACTCGATCAGGGGGCTTTGTTTTATTCGACCAGGGACTTTGTTATACTCGATTAGGGGACTATGTTATACTCGATCAGGTGTTCTTTTGTTATATTCGATCTTCGGACTTTGTTATACTCGATAAGGGGCCTTTTTTACTCGATTAGGGGAGTTTGTTATACTCGATGAGGGGCCTTTGTTATACTCGATCATGGGACTTTGTTATACTCGATCAGGGGCCTTTGTTATACTCGATCTTGGGACTTTGTTATACTCAATCAGGTGGCTTTGTTATACTCGACCAGGGGACTTTGTTATACTCGATTAGGGGACTTTGCTATACTCGATCAGGAGCCTTTGTTATACTCGTTCACGGGACTTTGTTATATTCGATTAGGGGCCTTTGTTACACTCGATCAGGGGCCTTTGTTGTACTCGATCAAAGGCTTTTGTTATACTCGATCAGGTGACTTTGATATTCTCGATGAGGGAGTTAGGTTATACTCGATCAGGGAACTTTGTTATGCTCGAACAAGTGACTTTGCTATACTCCATTAGGGGGCTTTGTTATACTCGAACAGGGACCTTTATTATACTCGATCAGGGGCCTTTGCTATTCTCTGTGAGGGGACTTTGTTATACTCGCTGAAGGGACTTTGTTATACGCGATGAGGGGGCTTTGTTATACTCTTTCAGGGGGCTTTGTTATACTCGATCAGGGGAATTTGTTATACTTGATCAGGGGCCTTTGTTATACTCGATTAGGGGCCTCTGTTGTACTCGATCAGGGGACTCTGTAATACTCGATTAGGGGACGTTGTTATACTCGATCAGGGGCCTTTGTATTACTCTTTTAGGGACCTTTGTTATACTCGATGAGGGGCCTTTGTTAATCTCGATTAGGGGCCTTTGTTTTTCTCGATTAGGGAACTTTGATATACTCGATCAGAGGGACTTTGTTATACTCGATCAGTGTTTTTGTTATACTCGATCAGGGGGCTTTGTTATACTCGATCAGGGGACTTTGTTAAACTCGATCAGGGGACTTTGTTATACTCGATCAGGGGACTTTGTTAAACTCGATGTGGGGCATTTGTTATACTCGATTAGGGGACTTTGTTTTACTCGATGAGTGGCCTTTGTTATACTCGATCAGGGGGCTTTGTTTTATTCGACCAGCGGACTTTGTTATACTCGATTAGGTGACTATGTTATACTCGATCAGGGTTCTCTTTAATACTCGATCTTGGGACTTTGTTATTCTCGATAAGGGGCCTTTTTTACTCGATTAGGGGACTTTGTTATACTCAATGAGGGGCCTTTGTTATACTCGATCATGGGACTTAATTATACCCGTCAGTGCCTTTGTTATACTCGATCAAGGCACTTTGTTATACTCAATCAGGTGAATTTGTTATACTCAAACCAGGGAACTATTTATACTCGATTAGGAGACTTTGCTATATTCGATCAGGGGACTTTTTTATACTCGATCAGGGGAATTTGTTATACTCGATCAGGGGAATTTGTTATACTCGAGCATTGGACTTTGTTATTCTCGACCTGGGGAGTTTGTTATACTCGACCAGGGGAATTTGTTATACTCGACCAGGGGAGTTTGTTATACTCGATCAGGGGTCTTTGTTAAACTCGATCATGGGCCTTTGTTATACTCGATCAGGGGGTTTTGTAATACTCGATCAGATGACTTTGTTATACTCGATCAGGAGCCTTGGTTATACTCGATAAGGGAACTTTGTTAGACTCGATAAGGGGCCTTTGTTGTACTCGATCAGCGGACTTTGCTATACTCGATCAGGAGGCTTTGTTATACTCGATAAGGGGACTTTGTTATACTCGATCAGGCGTATTTATTATACTCGATCAGGGGACTTTGTTATACTCCACCAGGGGACTTTGTTATACACGATCAGGTTACTTTCTTATACTCGATCAATGGACTTTGTTGTACTCGGTCAGGGGACTTTGTTGAACTCGATCAGGGGACTTTGTTATACTCGATTAGGGGACTTTATTATACTCGACCAGTAGACCTGGGGACTTTGTTATACTCGACAAAGCGGCTTTGTTATACTCGACAAGGGGGCTTTGTTATACTCGATTTGGGGGCTTTGTTATACTTGACCTGGGGACTTTGTTATACTCGACAAGAGTCTTTGTTATACCCGATTAGGGGGCTTTGTTATACTCGATCAGGGGGCTTTGTTATACTCGACCAGGGGACTATGTTATATTCGATCAGGGGACTTTCTTACACTCGACCAGGGGACTTTGTTATACTCGATGTGGGGCATTTGTTATACATGATAAGAGGCTTTGTTATACTCGACCAGGGGACAATGATGTACTCGATCAGGGGATTTTGTTGTAGTTGATTAGGGGACTTTGTTATACGCGATCAAGGGACTTTGTTGTAATCGATCAGCGGACTTTGTTATACTCGATCAGGAGTCTTTGTTATACTCGATATGGGAACTTTGTTATGCTCGATCAGGGGACTTTGTTATACTCGATCAGGTGACTTTGTTATAGTCGATCAGGGGGCTTTGTTATACTCGATAAGGGGCCTTTGTTATACTCGATCAGGAGACTTTGTTATACTCGATCAGGGGACTTTGTTAAACTCGATGTGGGGCATTTGTTATACTCGATTAGGGGACTTTGTTATACTCGATGAGTGGCCTTTGTTATACTCGATCAGGGGGCTTTGTTTTATTCGACCTGGGGACTTTGTTATACTCGATCATGGGACTATGTTATACTCGATCAAGGTTCTTTTTTATACTCGATCTTGGGACTTCGTTATTCTCGATAAGGGGCCTTTTTTTACTCGATTAGGGGACTTTGTTATACTCGATGAGCGGCCTTTGTTATACTCGATCATGGGAATTAATTATACCCGTCAAAGCCTTTGTTATACTCGATCAAGGCACTTTGTTATACTCAATCAGGTGACTTTGGTATACTCGATCAGGAGACTTTGTTATTCTCGATGATGGACTTTGCTATACTCCATCAGGGGGCTTTGTTATACTCGAACAGGGACCTTTATTATGCTCGATCAGGGGCCTTTGTTATACTCGATAAGGGAACTTTGTTATACTCGAACAGGGGAGTTTGCTTTACTCGAACAGGGGACTTTGTTGTACTCGATCAGTGAAATTTGTTATACTCGATCAGGAGGCTTTGTTATACTCGATAAGGGGCCTTTGTTATGCTCGATGAGGGGCCTTTGTTATGTTCGATCGGAGGACTTTGTTATATTCGATCAGGGGACTTTGTTGAACTCGATGTGGGGCATTTGTTATATTCGATTTGGGGACTTTGTTATACTCGATCAGTGGCCTTTGTTATACTCGATCAGGGGACTATGTTATACTCGATCAGGGTTCTTTGTTATACTCGATCTTGGGACTGTGTTATACTCGATAAGGGGCCTTTTTTTACTCGATGAGGGGCCTTTGTTATACTCGATCATGGGACTTTGTTAAACTCGATCAGGGGACTTTGTTTACTCGATTAGGGACTTTGTTATACTCAATCAGGTGAGTTTATTATACACGACCAGGGGACTTTGTTTGCTCGATTAGGTGACTTTGCTATACTCGATCAGGGGCCTTTGTTATACTCGATCAAGGGACTTTGTTATACTCAATCAGGTGAGTTTGTTATACACGACCAGGGGACTTTGTTTACTCGATTAGGGGACTTTGCTATACGCGATCAGGGGACTTTGCTACACTCGATCAGGGGACTTTGTTATACTCGATCAGGTGAATTTGTTATGCTCGATCAGGTGAATTTGTTATACTCGATAAGGGGACTTTGTTATTCTCGACCAGGGGAGTTTGTTATACTCAACCAGGGGAGTGTGTTATTCTCGATCAGGGGTCTTTGTTAAAATCGATCATGGGCCTTTGTTATACTAGTACATGGGACTTTGTTATATTCGATTAGTGGCCTTTGTTACACTCGATCAAGGGGCCTTTGTTATACTCGATCAGGGGGTTTTGTTATACTCGATTAGGTGACTTTGTTGTACTCGATCAGGGGACTTTGTTATACTCGATTAGGGGTCTTTGTTATACTCGATAAGGGAACTTTGTTATACTCAATCAGGGGAGTTTGCTTTACTCGATCAGGGGACTTTGTTGTACTCGATCAGCTGAATTTGTTATACTCGATCAGGAGGCTTTGTTATACTCGATAAGGGGACTTTCTTATGCTCGATCAGAGGACTGTGTTATACTCGATCAGGTGACTTTGTTATAGTCGATCAGGGGGCTTTGTTATACTCGATCAGGGGCCTTTGTTATACTCGATCAGGGGGCTTTGTTTTATTCGACCAGTGGACTTTGTTATACGCGATAAGGGGCCTTTGTTATACTCGATCAGGGGCCTTTGTTAAATTCGATGTGGGGGATTTGTTATACTCGATTAGGGGACTTTCTTATACTCGATTAGTGGCCTTTGTTATACTCGATCAGGGGGCTTTGTTTTATTCGACCAGGGGACTTTGTTATTCTCGATCAGGGGACTATGTTATACTCGATCAGGGTTCTTTGTTATACTCGATCATGGGACTTTGTTATACTCGATAAGGGTCCTTTTTTTACTCGATTAGGGGACTTTGTTATACTCGATGAGGGGCCTTTGTTATACTCGATCAAGGGACTTTCTTATACTCAATCAGGTGACTTTGTTATACTCGATCACGGGACTTTGTTATACTCGATCAGGTAAATTTGTTATACTCGATCAGGAGGCATTGTTATACTCGATCAGTGGCCTTTGTTATACTCGATCAGGGGGCCTTTGTTATACTCGATCAGGGGCCTTTGTTAAATTCGATGTGGGGGATTTGTTATACTCGATTAGGGGACTTTCTTATACTCGATCAGTGGCCTTTGTTATACTCGATCATGGGGCTTTGTTTTATTCGACCAGGGGACTTTGTTATTCTCGATCAGGGGACTTTGTATTATTCGATTAGGGGCCTTTGTTATACTCGATCATGGGACTTTGTTATACTCGATAAGGGTCCGCTTTTTACTCGATTAGGGGACTTTGTTATACTCGATGAGGGGCCTTTGTTATACTCGATCATGGGACTTTGTTATACTCGATCAGGGGCCTTTGTTATACTCGATCAGGGGAATTTGTTATCCTCGATTAGGAGACTTTGTTATACTCGATCAGGGGACTTTGTTATTTTCGATTAGGGGCCTTCGTTATACTCAATGAGGGGGCTTTGTTATACTCGATAAGGGGACTTAGTTATACTCCATCAGGCGACTTTGTTATACTCGATGAGGGGACTTTGTTATACACGATCAGTGACTTTGTTATACTCGATCAGGGGGCTTTGTTATACTCGATCGGGGGACTTTGTTAAACTCGATCAGGGGATTTGTTTTACTCGAACAGGGGTTTTTGTTATACTCGATAAGGGGACTTTGTTATACTCAATCAGGGGAGTTTGTTATACTCGATCAGGGACTTTGTTATACTCGATCAGGGGACTTTGTTATACTCGATCAGGGGACTTTGTTAAACTCGATCAGAGAACTTTGTTATACTCGATCAGGGGTCTTTGTTAAAATCGATCATGGGCCTTTGTTATACTCGTTCATGGGACTTTGTATATTCGATTAGTGGCTTTTGTTACACTCGATCAAGGGGCCTTTGTTATACTCGATCAGGGGGTTTTGTTATACTCGATGAGGGACTTTGTTATACTCGATCAGGAAACTTTGTTATGCTCGATCAAGGGACTTTGCTATACTCCATCAGGGGCTTTGTTATACTCGAACAGGGACCTTTATTATACTGGATCATGGGACTTTGTTATACTCGATCAGTGACTTTGTTATATTCTATCATGGGACTTTGTTATACTCGATTAGGATACTTTTTTAAACTCGATCAGTGACTTTGTTATACTCGATGAGGGGGCTTTGTTATACTCGATCAGGGGGCTTTGTTAAACTCGGTCAGGGGACTTTGTTATACTTCATAAGGGAACTTTGTTAAACTCGATCAGGGGACTTTGTTATACTCGATTAGGGGACTTTGTTATACTCGATCAGGTGTTCTTTGTTATACTCGATCTTGGGATTTTGTTATACTCGATCAGGGGACTTTGTTAAAGTCGATCAGGGGACTTTGTTATTTTCGATTCGGGGCCTTCGTTATACTCAATGAGGGGGCTTTTTTATACTCGATAAACGGACTTAGTTATACTCGATCAGGCGACTTTGTTATACTCGATCAGGGGACTTTGTTATACTCGATCAGTGACTTTGTTATACTCGATCAGGGGGCTTTGTTATACTCGATCGGGGGACTTTGTTAAACTCGATCAGGGGATTTGTTTTACTCGAACAGGGTTCTTTGTTATACTCGATCATGGGACTTTGTTATACTCGATAAGGGTCCTTTTTTTACTCGATTAGGGGACTTTGTTATACTCGATGAGGGGCCTTTGTTATACTCGATCATGGGACTTTGTTATACTCGATCAGGGGCCTTTGTTATACTCGATCAGGGGACTTTGTTTTTACTCGATTAGGTGACTTTGTTATACTCGATGAGGGGCCTTTCTTATACTCGAATAGGGGACTTTGTTATACTCGATGAGGGGGCTTTGTTATCTCGATCAGGAGGCTTGTTATACTCGATCAGGGGCATTGTTATAATCGATGAGGGGGCTTTGTTATACTCGATGAGGGGGCTTTGTTATACTCGATCAGGGGACTTTGTTATTCTCGATCAGGGGCCTTTGTTATACTCGATCAAGGGACTTTGTTATACTCAATCAGGTGACTTTGTTATACTCGACCAGGGGACTTTGTTATAGTCGATTAGGGGACTTTGCTATACTCGATCAGGGGACTTTGTTATACTCGATCAGGTAAATTTGTTATACTCGATCAGGAGGCTTTGTTATACTCGATCAGTGGCCTTCGTTATACTCGATCAGGGGGCCTTTGTTATACTCGATCAGGGGCCTTTGTTAAATTCGATGTGGGGGATTTGTTATACTCGATTTGGGGACTTTCTTATACTCGATCAGTGGCCTTTGTTATACTCGATCAGAGGGCTTTGTTTTATTCGTCCAGGGGACTTTGTGATTCTCGATCAGGGGACTTTGTATTATTCGATCAGGGGCCTTTGTTATACTCGATCATGGGACTTTGTTATACTCGATAAGGGTCCTTTTTTTACTCGATTAGGGGACTTTGTTATACTCGATGAGGGGCCTTTGTTATACTCGATCATGGGACTTTGTTATACTCGATCAGGGGCCTTTGTTATACTCGATCAAGGGACTTTGTTATACTCGACCAGGGGACTTTGTTATCAAAGATTAGGGGACTTTGCTATACTCGATCAGGGGACTTTGTTATACTCCATAAGGGGTCTTTGTTATGCTCGATCAGGGGACTTTGTTATGCTCGTTCAGTGGCCTTTGTTATACTCGATCAGGGGGCCTTTGTTATAGTCGATCAGAGGACTTTGTTATACTCGATCAGGGGACTTTGTTATCCTCGATTAGGAGACTTTGTTATACTCGATCAGGGTACTTTGTTATTTTCGATTAGGGGCCTTCGTTATACTCATTGAGGGGGCTTTGTTATACTAGATAAGGGGACTTAGTTATACTCGATCAGGCGACTTTGTTATACTCGATCAGGGGACTTTGTTATACTCGATCAGTGACTTTGTTATACTTGATCAGGGGGCTTTGTTATACTCGATCGGGGGACTTTGTTAAACTCGATCAGGGGATTTGTTTTACTCGAACAGAGTTCTTTGTTATACTCGATCATGGGACTTTGTTATACTCGATCAGGGGACTTTGTTATACTCGATGAGGGGGCTTTGTTATACTCGATCAGGGGACTTCGTTATTCTCGATCAGAGGACTTTGTTATACTCGATAAGATGACTTTGTTGTACTCGATCAGGGTTCTTTGTTATACTCGATCTTGGGACTTTGTTATACTTGAAAAGGTGCCTTTGTTAAACTCGATCATGGGCCTTTGTCATACTCGTTCAGGGGACTTTGTTATATTCGATTAGGGGACTTTGTTATACTCGATCAGGAAGCTTTGTTTTATTCGACCAGGGGACTTTGTTATACTCGGTAAGGGGCCTTTGTTATGCTCGATCAGGGTACTTTCTTATACTCGATCAAGGGACTTTGTTACACTCGGACAGGTGACTTTGTAATACTCGATAAGGGGACTATATTATACTCGATCAGGGGAGTTTGTTATATTCGATGAGGGGCCTTCTGTTATACTCGATCAGGGGGCTTTGTTATACGCGATCAGGGGACTTTGTTATACTCGATCAGGGGACTTTGTTTTTACTCTATTAGGTGACTTTGTTATACTCGATGAGGGGCCTTTTTTATACTCGAATAGGGGACTTTGTTATACTCGATGAGGGGACTTTGCTATCTCGATCAGGAGGCTTTGTTATACTCGATCAGGGGCTTTGTTATAATCGATGAGGGGGCTTTGTTATACTCGATGAGGGGGCTTTGTTATACTCGATCAGGGGACTTTGTTATTCTCGATCAGGGGCCTTTGTTATACTCGATCAAGGGACTTTGTTATACTCAATCAGGTGACTTTGTTATACTCGACCAGGGGACTTTGTTATAGTCGATTAGGGGACTTTGCTATACTCGATCAAGGGACTTTGTTATACTCGATCAGGTAAATTTGTTATACTCGATCAGGAGGCTTTGTTATACTCGATCAGAGGCCTTTGTTATACTCGATCAGGGGGCCTTTGTTATACTCGATCAGGGGCCTTTGTTAAATTCGATGTGGGGGATTCGTTATACTCGATTAGGGGACTTTCTTATACTCGATCAGTGGCCTTTGTTATACTCGATCAGGGGACTTTGTATTATTCGATCAGGGGCCTTTGTTATACTCGATCATGGGACTTTGTTATACTCGATCAGGGGCCTTTGTTATACTCGATCAAGGGACTTTGTTATACTCAATCAGGTGACTTTGTTATACTCGACCAGGGGACTTTGTTATAGTCGATTAGGGGACTTTGCTATACTCGATCAGGGGACTTTGTTATACTCGATAATGGACTTTGTTATGCTCGATCAGGGGACTTTGTTATACTCGATCAATGGCCTTTGTTATACTCGATCAGGGGGCCTTTGTTATAGCCGATCAGAGGACTTTGTTATACTCGATCAGGGACTTTGTTATCCTCGATTAGGAGACTTTGGTATACTCGATCAGGGGACTTTGTTATTTTCGATTAGGGGCCTTCGTTATACTCAATGAGGGGGCTTTGTTATACTCGATAAGGGGAGTTAGTTATACTCGATCAGGCGACTTTGTTATACTCGATCAGGGGACTTTGTTATACTCGATCAGTGACTTTGTTATACTCGATCAGGGGGCTTTGTATTACTCGATCGGGGGACTTTGTTAAACTCGATCAGGGGATTTGTTTTACTCGAACAGGGGGCTTTGTTATAGTCGATAAGGGGACTTTGTTATACTCAATCAGGGGAGTTTGTTATACTCGATCAGGGACTTTGTTATACTCGATCAGGGGACTTTGTTATACTCGATGAGGGGACTTTGTTAAACTCGATCAGAGAACTTTGTTATACGTGTTACGAACCCCTCCACCGATTGTCATGATCTACCTACCCAGCACTACGAACCACGCCATCTATTGTCCTGATCTACCTACCCAGCACTACGAACCACGCCATCTATTGTCCTGATCTACCTACCCAGCATCACGAGCAACGCCATCTAGGGACGAGACACGAGTATGACTCGTCTTAGTTACCACTCCGGGGTTTCCCTTTTCCATATCCTGGTTGTTGCGTCACTTCCTCCAAGTCTTCTTTGTGAGCTCCAATTCGAGGAGAGAGCACTTGGCTCTGGGAAGCGACCACAGGATCACCTATCCTGGAAACCTACGGCACAGTGACTACCTACCGTCTTCTACAATACTCAGCCTTACTCGTCAGCCATCTCAGCTCCTCACATAAGTATTTGTAATCTTGTATTGCCTCTCCCACCTCCACCTTGCTTCACGATTGTTTTATGTTGTATTAATATGTATATACTGTTAATGTTTAGGTTAAGTTTGGTTAAGGGTAATTTATAGGAAGCTAAATATTTTGTTAAGGAATTTATGGTACTTTATTATACACAACAAAAACTCGCATCCTTTGTCTACCCTTTTATAGTCCGATTGTCTTTGTTTTTTTTATTGTTGTTGCCTGTTGGGATCTGGGTAGACCTTTAACTATATTCTAAATCCCCAACTCGTAACATACTCGATCAGGGGACTTTGTTAAAATCGATCATGGGCCTTTGTTATACTCGTTCATGGGACTTTGTTATATTCGATTAGTGGCCTTTGTTACACTCGATCAAGGGGCCTTTGTTATACTCGATTAGGAAACTTTGTTATGCTCAATCAAGGGACTTTGCTATACTCCATCAGGGGCTTTGTTATACTCGAACAGGGACCTTTATTATACTCGATCATGGGACTTTGTTATACTCGATCAGTGACTTTGTTATATTCTATCATGGGACTTTTTTATACTCGATTAGGGGACTTTGATATACTCGATTAGGATACTTTGCTATACTCGATCAGTGACTTTGTTATACTTGATGAGGGGGCTTTGTTATACTCGATCAGGGGGCTTTGTTAAACTCGGTCAGGGGACTTTGTTATACTTGATAAGGGAACTTTGTTAAACTCGATCAGGGGACTTTGTTATACTCGATCAGGGGACTTTGTTTTACTCGATCAGGTGTTCTTTGTTATATTCGATCTTGGGATTTTGTTATACTCGATCAGGGGACTTTGTTAAACTCGATCAGGGGACTTTGTTATACTCGATTAGGGGTCTTTGTTATACTCGATAAGGGAACTTTGTTATACTCGAAAAGGGGAGTTTGCTTTACTCGATCAGGGGACTTTGTTGTACTCGATCAGCGGAATTTGTTATACTCGATCAGGAGGCTTTGTTATACTCGATAAGGGGACTTTGTTATGCTCGATCACAGGACTTTGTTATACTCGATCAGGTGACTTTGTTAAACTCGATGTGGGGGATTTGTTATACTCGATTAGGGGACTTTCTTATACTCGATCAGTGGCCTTTGTTATACTCGATGAGGGGGTTTTGTTGTATTCGACCAGGGGACTTTGTTATCCTCGATCAGGGGACTATGTTATACTCGATCAGGGTTCTTTGTTATACTCGATCATGGGACTTTGTTATACTCGATAAAGGTCCTTTTTTTACTCGATTAGGGGACTTTGTTATACTTGATGAGGGGCCTTTGTTATACTCGATCATGGGACTTTGTTATACTCGATCAGGGGCCTTTGTTATACTCGATCAAGGGACTTTGTTATACTCAATCAGGTGACTTTGTTATACTCGACCAGGGGACTTTGTTATAGTCGATTAGGGGACTTTGCTATACTCGTTCAGGGGACTTTGTTATACTCGATCAGGTAAATTTGTTATACTCGATCAGGAGGCTTTGTTATACTCGATAAGGGGACTTTGTTATGCTCGATCAGGGGACTTTGTTATACTCGATCAGGTGACTTTGTTATAGTCGATCAGGGGCCTTTTTCATAATCGATGAGGGGGCTTTGTTATACTTGATCAGGGGACTTTGTTATAGTCGATCATGGGCCTTTGTCATACTCGTTCAGGGGACTTTGTTATATTCGATTAGGGGACTTTGTTATACTCGATCAGGAAGCTTTGTTTTATTCGACCAGGGGACTTTGTTATACTCGGTAAGTGGCCTTTATTGTACTCGATCAGGGGACTTTGTTTTACTCGATCAGGAGTCTTTGTTATACTCGATAAGGGGACTTTGTTATACTCGATGAGAGGGCTTTCTTATACTCGAATAGGGGACTTTGTTATACTCGATGAGGGGGCTTTGTTATCTCGATGAGGGGGCTTTGTTTTACTCTATTAGGGGCTTTGTTATAATCGATGAGGGGGCTTTGTTATACTCGATGAGGGGGCTTTGTTATACTCGAACAGGGGACTTAGTTATTCTCGATCAGGGGAGTTTGTTATACTCGATTAGGGGCTTTTGTTATACTCGATCATGGGACTTTGTTACACTCGACCAGGGGACTTTGTTATACTCGAGAAGGGGCTTTGTTATACTCGATGAGGGGGCTTTGTTATAATTGATCAGGGAGCTATGTTATACTCGACCAGAGGACTATGTTATACTCGATGAGGGGACTTTGTTATAGTCGCTCAGGGGACTTTGTTATATTCGATTTGGGGCCTTCGTTATACTCGATCAGGAGGCTTTGTTATACTCGATTAGGGGACTTTGTTTTGCTCGATGAGGGGACTTTGTGTATACTCGACTAGGGGACTTTGTTATTTTCGATCAGGGACCTTTATTGTACAGGATCAGGGGACTTTGTTGTACTCGAACAGGGTACTTTGTTATACTCGATAAAAGGACTTTGTTATACTCGAATAAAGGATTTTGTTATACTCGATCAGGGGGTTTTGTTATACTCGATGGGGGCTTTGTTATACTCGATCAGGGGGCTTTGTTATACTCGATCAGGGGGCTTTGTTTTACTCGATGAGGGGGAATTGTTACACTCGATCAGGGGGCTTTGTTATATTCGATCAGGGGCTTTGTTATACTCGATCAGGGGAGTTTCTTTTACACGATCTGGGACTTTGTTATACTCGATTAGGGGGCTTTGTTATACGCGATGAGGGCCTTTGTTATACTCGATCAGGGAACTTTGCTATCCTCGATCGGAGGACTTTCTTATACTCGATCAGGGGCCTTTGTTATACTCGATCAGGGGGCTTTGTTATACACGATCAGGGAACTTTGTTATACTCGATCAGGGGCCTTTGTTATACTCGATTAGGGAACTTTGTTATACTCGATCAGGGAACTTTGTTATACTCGGTCAGGTGACTTTGTTATTCTCGATGAGGGGCTTTTCTTATACTCGAATATGAGACTTTGTTATACTCGATGAGGGGGCTTTGTTATCTCGATCAGGGGGCTTTGTTGTACTCGATCAGGGGCTTTGTTATAATCGATGAGGGGGCTTTGTTATACTCGATGAGGGTCTTTGTTATAGTCGATCAGGGGACTTTGTAATTCCCGATCAGGGGAGTTTGTTATACTCGATTAGGGTCTTTTGTTATGCTCGATCATGGGACTTTGTTACACTCGACCAGGGGACTTTGTTATACTCGAGAAGGGGGCTTTATTATACTCGATAAGGGGACTTCGTTATACTCAATCAGGGGAGTTTGTTATACTCGATTAGGGACTTTGTTATACTCGATGAGGGGACTTTGTTTAACTCTATCAGAAAACTTTGTTATACTCAATCAGGGGACTTTGTTGCACTCGATCAGGGGCCTTTGTTATACTCGATCAGGGGCCTTTGTTATAGTCGATCAGAGGACTTTATTATACTCAATCAGGGGAGTTTGTTATACTCGATCAGGTGATTTTGGAAAAAACTCGATCAGAGAACTTTGTTCTACTCGATCAGGGGACTTTGTTAAACTCGATCAGGGGATTTCTTATCCTCGAACAGGGGGCTTTGTTATTTTTGATGAGGGGCCTTCGTTATACTCGATCAGGGGGCTTTGTTATACGCGATCAGGCGACTTTGTTATACTCGATCAGGGGACTTTGTTATACTCGATTAGGTGACTTTGTTATTCTCGATCAGGGGAGTTTCTTATACTCGATTAGGGACCTTTGCTATACTCGATCAGGGGCCTTTGTTATACTCGATTAAGGAACTTTGTTATAATCGATCAGGGGACTTTGTTATACTCGATCAGGGGCCTTTTTCATGCTCGATGAGGGGACTTTGTTATACTCGATCAGGGGACTTTGTTATACTCGATAACATGACTTTGTTGTACTCGATTATGGGCCTTTGTTATACTCGTTCAGGGGACTTTGTTATACTCGATCAGGGAGCTTTGTTTTATTCGACCAGGGGACTTTGTTATACTCGATAAGGGGCCTATGTTGTACTCGATCAGTGGACTTTGTTATACTCGATGAGGAGCCTTTGTTATACTCGATAAGGGGACTTTGTTATATGCCATCAGGGGACTTTGTTATACTCGATCAGGGGACTTTGTTATACTCGATCAGGTGACTTTGTTATACTCGATGAGGGGCCTTTCTTATACTCGAATGGGTGACTGTGTTATACTCGATGAGGGGGCTTTGTTATCTCGATGAGGGGGCTTTGTTATACTCGATCAGGGGCTTTGTTATAATCGATGAGGGGGCTATGTTATACTCGATGAGGGGGCTTTGTTATACTCGATCAGGGGACTTTGTTATTCTCGATCAGGAGAGTTTGTTATACTCGATTAGGGGCTTTTGTTATACTCGATCATGGGACTTTGTTACACTCGAGCAGGGGACTTTGCTATACTCGAAAAGGGGGCTTTGTTATACTCGATGAGAGGGCTTTGTTATACTTGATCAGGGAGTTTTGTTATACTCGACCAGGAGACTATGTTATACTCGATGAGGGGACTTTGTTATAGTCGCTCAGGGGTTTTTGTTATACTAGCTCAGGGGACTTTGTTATATTCGATTTGGGGCCTTCGTTATACTCGATCAGGATGCTTTGTTATACTCAATTAGGGGACTTTGTTTTGCTCGATTAGGGGACTTTGTGTATACTCGACTAGGGGACTTTGTTATGCTCGATCAGGAACCTTTATTGTACTCGATCAGGGGATTTTGTTGTACTCGATCAGGGGACTTTGTTGTACTCGACCAGGGGGCTTTGTTATACTCGATGAGGGGGAATTGTTATACTCGATCAGGGGGCTTTGTTATACTTGATCAGGGGCTTTGTTATACTCGATCAGGGGAGTTTCTTATACACGATCTGGGACTTTGTTATACTCGATTAGGGGACATTGTTTTGCTCGATGAGGGGACTTTGTGTATACTCGACTAGGGGACTTTGTTATGCTCGATGAGGGACCATTATTGTACTCGATCTGGGGACTTTGTTATACTCGATCAAGGGACATTGTTATAATCAATCAGGGGACTTTGTTACACTCGATTAGGGGCCTTTGTTATACTCGATAAGGGGGTTTTGTTATACTCGATCAGGTGACTTTGTTGTACTCGATCAGGGGACTTTGCTATACTCGATCAGGGGACTTTGTTATACTTGATGTGGGGCATTTGTTTTACTCGATTAAGGGACTTTGTTATACTCGATCAGTGGACTATGTTATACTCGATCAGGGATCTTTGTTATACTCGACCTTGGGACTTTGTTATACTCGATCAGGGGACTTTGTTGAACTCGATAAGGGTGACTTTGTTATACTCGATGAGGGGCCTTTGTTATACTCGACCATGGGACTTTGTTATACTTCATAAGAGGACTTTGTTATCCTCGATCTTGGGACTTTGTTATACTCGATCAGGGGACTGTGTTATACTTATTGTGGGGCATTTGTTATACTCGATTAGGGGACTTTTTTATAATCGGTCAGGAGCATTTGTTATACTCGATTAGGGGGCTTTCTTTTATTCGACCAGGGGACTTTGTTATACTCGATAAGGGGCCTTTGTTATACTCGATCAGGGGGCTTTGTTTTATTCGACCATGGGACTTTGTTATACTAAAAAAGGGGCCTTTGTTATACTCGATCAGGGGACTTTGCTATGCTCGATCAGCGGACTTTGTTATACTCAATAAGGTGCCTTTGTTATACTCGATCAGGGGCCTTTGTTATACTCGATCAGGGGACTTTGTTATACTCGATCAGGGGACTTTGTTATACTTGATGTGGGGCATTTGTTATACTCGATTAGGGGACTTTGTTATAATCGATCAGGGTCTTTTGTTATACTCGATCAGGGGGCTTTGTTTCCTTCTACCAGTTGACTTTGTTATACTCGATCAGGGTTCTTTGTTATACTCGATCTTGGGACTTTGTTATACTCGATCAGGGGACTTTGTTATACTCGATCAGGGTGACTTTGTTATAATCGATGAAGGGCTTTTCTTATACTCGATCATGGGACTTTGTTTTACTCGATCAGGGGCCTTTGTTACACTCTATTAGGGTTGCTTTGTTATACTCGATGAGGGGCCTTTGTTATACTTGATTAGGGGACTTTGTTATACTCGATCAGGGGACTTTCTTATACTCGATCAGGGGCCTTTGTTATACTCGATCAGGTGGTTTTGTTATACTCGATTAGGGGACTTTGTTATTCATGATCAGGGGACTTTGTTTTCTCGATCAGGGGACTTTGTTATACTCGATGAGGGGCCTTTCTTATACTCGAATAGGGGACTTTGTTATACTCGATCAGGGTTCATTTTTATACTCGATCATGGGACTTTGTTATATTCGATTAGGGGACTTTGTTATACTTATTATGGGGCATTTGTTATACTCGATTAGGGGACTTTGTTATTCATGATCAGGGGACTTTGTTTTCTCGATCAGGGGACTTTGTTATACTCGATGAGGGGCCTTTCTTATACTCGAGTAGGGGACTATGTTATACTCGATCAGGGTTCTTTGTTATCCTCGATCTTGGGACTTTGTTATACTCGATCTGGGACTTTGTTATACTTATTATGGGGCATTTGTTATACTCGATTAGGGGACTTTGTTATAATCGATCAGGGGACTTTGTTATACTGGATCAGGGGGCTTTGTTATATTCGACCAGGGGACTTTGTTATATTCGATCAGGGGCCTTTGTTATACTCAATCAGGGGGCTTTGTTTTATTCGACCATGGGATTTTGTTATACTCAATAAGGGGCCTTTGGTATACTCGATCAACAGGCTTTGTTATACTCAATGAGGGGGCATTGTTATACTCGATCAGGGGGTTTGTTATACTCGATCAGGGGCTTTGTTATACTCGATTAGGGGACTTTCTTATACACGATCTGGGACGTCGTTATACTCGATTAGGGGGGTTTGTTATACTCTATCAGGTGCCTTTGTTATATTCGATCAGGGGACTATCATATACTCGATTAGGGACCTTTGTTATACTCGATCAGGGGAATTTGTTATACTCGATTAGGGGACTTTGTTATACTTGATAAGAGGACTTTGTTGTACTCGATCAGGGTTCTTTGTTATACTCGATCTTGGGACTTTGTTATACTTGATAACGGGCCTTTGTTAAACTCGATTAGGGGACTTTCATATACTCGATTAGGGACCTTTGTTATACTCGATCAGGGGAATTTGTTATACTCGATAAGGGAACTTTGTTATACTCGATAAGGGGCCTTTGTTGTACTCGATCAGCGGACTTTGTTATACTCGATCAGGAGGCTTTGTTATACTCGATAAGGGGACGTTGTTATACTCGATCAGGCGTCTTTATTATACTCGATTAGGGGAATTTGTTATACTCCACCAGGGGACTTTGTTATACTCGATCAGGGTACTTTCTTATACTCGATCAATGGACTTTGTTATACTCGGTCAGGGGACTTTGTTGAACTCGATCAGGGGACTTTGTTATACTCGATTAGGGGAATTTATTATACTCGACCAGTAGCCCTGGGGACTTTCTTATACTCGACAAGGCGGCTTTGTTATATTCGACAAGGGGGCTTTGTTATACTCGATTTGGGGGCTTTATTATACTCGACCTGGGGACTTTGTTATACTCGAGAAGAGGCTTTGTTATACTCGATTAGGAAGCTTTGTTATACTCGATGAGGGGGCTTTGTTATACTCGACCAGGGGACTATGTTATACTCGATCAGCGGACATTGTTACACTCGACCAGGGGACTTTGTTATATTCGATGTGGGGCATTTGTTATACATGATAAGGGGCTTTGTTATACTCGACCAGGGGACAATGTTATACTCGTTAAGGGGATTTTGTTATAGTTGATTAGGGGACTTTGTTATAGACGATCAAGGGACTTTGTTGTAATCGATCAGCGGACTTTGTTATACGCGATGAGGAGGCTTTGTTATACTCGATATGGGAACTTTGTTATGCTCGATCAGGGGACTTTGTTAAACTCGATGTGGGGCATTTGTTATACTCGACTAGGGGACTTTGCTAAACTCGATGAGTGGCTTTTGTTATACTCGATCAGGGGGCTTTGTTTTATTCGAACAGGGGACTTCGTTATACTCGATCAGGGTTCTTTTTTATACTCGATCTTGGGACTTTGTTATTCTCGATAAGGGGACTTTGTTATACTCGATCATGGGACTTAATTATACCCGTCAGTGCCTTTGTTATACTCGATCAAGGCAATTTGTTATACTCAATCAGGTGACTTTGTTATACTCGATCAGGAAACTTTGTTTTTCTCAATGAGGGTTTTTGCTATACTCCATCAGGGGGCTTTGTTATACTCGAAAAGGGACCTTTATTATACTCGATCAGGGGCCTTTGTTATACTCGATAAGGGAACTTTGTTATACTCGATCAGGGGAGTTTGCTTTACTCGAACAGGGGACTTTGTTGTACTCGATCAGCGAAATTTGTTATACTCGATCAAGAGGCTTTGTTATACTCGATAAGGGGACTTTGTTATTGTCGATCAGGGGATTTTGTTATACTCGATAAGGGGCCTTTGTTATACTCGATGAGTGGCCTTTGTTATGTTCGCTCGGAGGACTTTGTTATACTCGATCAGGGGACTTTGTTGAACTCGATGTGGGGCATTTGTTATACTCGATTAGGGGACTTTGTTATACTCGATCAGTGGCCTTTGTTATACTCGATGAGGGGGCTTTGTTTTATTCGACCAGGGGACTTTGTTATTCTCGATCAGGAGACTATGTTGTACTCGATCAGGGTTCTTTGTTATACTCGATCTTGGGACTTTGTTATACTCGATAAGGGGCCTTTTTTTACTCGATGAGGGGCCTTTGTTATACGCGATCATGGGACTTTGTTATACTCGATAAGGGGCCTTTGTTATACTCGATCTTGGGACTTAGTTATACTCGATAAGGGGCCTTTTTTTACTGGATGAGGGGCCTTTGTTATACTCAATCAGGTGAGTTTGTTATTCACGACCAGGGGACTTTGTTTACTCGATTAGGGGACTTTGCTATACTCGATCAGGGGCCTTTGCTATACTCGATCTTTGTTATACTCGATCAGGCTCGATCAGGTGAATTTGTTACACTCGATCTTTGTTATTCTCGATTTATTATACTCGACCAGGGGACTTCAGGGGTCTTTGTTAAAATCGATCTCGTTATACATGGGACTTTGTTATATTCGATTAGTGGCCTTTGTTACTCGATCAAGGGGCCTTTGGTATACTCGATGAGGGGGTTTTGTTATACTCGATTAGGTGACTTTGTTGTACTCGATCAGGAGACATTATTATTCTCGATGGGGGACTTTGTTATACTCGATTAGGAAACTTTGTTATGCTCGATCAAGGGACTTTGCTATACTCCATCAGGGGTTTTGTTATACTCGAACAAGGACCTTTATTATACTCGATCATGGGCCTTTGTTATACTCGAGCAGGGGACTTTGTTATACTCGATCAGGGGACTTTGTTATACTCGATCAGGGGACTTTGTTATACTCGAGCAGGGGGCTTTGTTATACTTGATAAGGGAACTTTGTTAAACTCGGTCAGGGGACTTTGTTATACTCTATCAAGGGACTTTGTTATACTCGATCATGGGACTTTGTTATACTCGATCAGGGCCCTTCGTTATACTCGATCAGTGGGCTTTGTTATACTCGATCAGGGGGCCTTTGTTATTCTCGATGAGGGGCCTTTGTTAATCTCGATCAGGGGTATTTGTGTTTCTCGATCAGGGCCATTTGTTATATTCTATCATAGGACTTTGTTATACTCGATTAGGGGACTTTGATATACTCGATCAGGAGACTTTGTTATACTCGATCAGTGACTTTGTTATACTCGATGAGGGGGCTTTGTTATACTCGATCAGGGGACTTTGTTAAACTCGATCAGGGGACTTTGTTATATTTGATAATGGAACTTTGTTAAACTCGATCAGGGGACTTTGTTATACTCGATCAGGGGACTTTGCTATACTCGATCAGGTGTTCTTTGTTAAACTCGATCTTGGGATTTTGTTATACTCGATCAGGGGACTTTGTTAAACTCGATCAGGGGACTTTGTTATACTCGATTAGGGGTCTTTGTTATACTCGATAAGGGAACTTTGTTATACTCGATCGGGGGAGTTTGCTTTACTCGATCAGGGGACTTTGTTGTACTCGATCAGCGGAATTTGTTATACTCGATCAGGAGGCTTTGTTATACTCGATAAGGGGACTTTGTTATGCTCGATCAGAGGACTTTGTTATACTCGATCAGGGTGACTTTGTTATAGTCGATCAAGGGGCTTTGTTATACTCGATCAGGGGCCTTTGTTATACTCGATCAGGGGGCTTTGTTTTATTCGACCAGAGGACTTTGTTATACTCGATAAGGGGCGTTTGTTATACTCGATGAGGGGCCTTTGTTATATTCGATCGGAGGACTTTGTTATAATCGATCAGGGGACTTTGTTAAACTCGATGTGGGGGATTTGTTATACTCGATTAGGGGACTATCTTATACTCGATTAGGGGACTTTCTTATACTCGATCAGTGGCATTTGTTATACTCGATCAGGGGACTTTGTTATTCTTGATCAGGGGACTATGTTATACTCGATCAGGGTTCTTTGTTATACTCGATCATGGGACTTTGTTATACTCGATAAGGGTCCTTTTTTTACTCGATTAGGGGACTTTGTTATACTCGATGAGGGGCCTTTGTTATACTCGATCATGGGACTTTGTTATACTCGATCAGGGGCCTTTGTTATACTCGATCAAGGGACTTTGTTATACTCAATCAGGTGACTTTGTTATACTCGACCAGGGGACTTTGTTATAGTCGATCAGGGGACTTTGCTATACTCGATCAGGGGACTTTGTTATATTCGATTAGGTAAATTTGTTATACTCGATGAGGAGGCTTTGTTATACTCGATAAGGGGACTTTGTTATGCTCGATCAGGGGACTTTGTTATACTCGATCAGGTGACTTTGTTAATGTCGATCAAGGGGCTTTGTTATACTCGATAAGGGCCTTTGTTATACTCGATCAGGGGGCTTTGTTTTATTCGACCAGAGGACTTTGTTATACTTGATCAGGGGACTTTGTTATACGCGATCAGGGGACTTTGTTAAACTCGATGTGGGGCATTTCTTATACTCGATTATGGGACTTTGTTATACTCGAATAGTGGCTTTTGTTATACTCGATCAGGGGATTTGTTTTATCGACCAGGGGACTTTGTTATACTCGATCAGGGGACTATGTTATACTCGATCAGGTGTTCTTTTTTTTATATTCGATCTTCGGACTTTGTTATACTCGATAAGGGGCCTTTTTTTACTCGATTAAGGGAGTTTGTTATACTCGACCATGGGAGTTTGTTATACTGGATCAGGGGTCTTTGTTAAAATCGATCATGGGCCTTTGTTATACTCGTTCATGGGACTTTGTTATATTCGATTAGTAGCCTTTGTTACACTCGATCAAGGGGCCTTTGTTATACTCGATGAGGGGGTTTTGTTATACTCGATACAGGTGACTTTGTTGTACTCGATCAGGAGACTTGAATATTCTCGATGAGGGACTTTGTTATATTCGATTAGGAAACTTTGTTATGCTCGATCAAGGGACTTTGCTATACTCCATCAGGGGCTTTGTTATACTCGAACAGGGACCTTTATTATACTCGATCAAGGGCCTTTGTTATACTCGAGCAGGTGGCTTTGTTATACTCGATCAGGGGGCTTTGTTATACTCGATCAGGGGTCTTTGTTATACTCATTTAGGGACCTTTGTTATACTTGATCAGTGGCCTTTGTTAATCTCGATCAGGGGCATTTTTTTTTCTCGATCAGGGTCATTTGTTATATTCTATCATGGGACTTAGTTATACTCGATTAGGGGACTTTGATATACTCGATCAGGAGACTTTGTTATATTCGATAAGTGACTTTGTTATACTCGATGAGGGGGCTTTGTTATACTCGATCAGGGGACTTTGTTAAACTCGATCAGGGGACTTTGTTATACTTGATAAGGGAACTTTGTTAAACTCGATCAGGGGACTTTGTTATACTCGATCAAGGGACTTTGTTATACTCAATCATGGGACTTTGTTATACTCGATCAGGGCCCTTTGTTATACTCGATCAGTGGCCTTTGTTATACTCGATCAGGGGGCCTTTGTTATACTCGATCAGGGGCCTTTGTTATACTCGATCAGGGGGCCTTTCTTATGTCGATCAGAGGACTTTGTTATACTCGATCAGGGGACTTTGTTATCCTCGATTAGGAGACTTTGTTATACTAGATCAGGGGACTTTGTTATTTTCGATTAGGGGCCTTCGTTATACTCAATGAGGGGGCTTTGTTATACTCGATAAGGGGACTTAGTTATACTCGATCAGGCGAATTTGTTATACTCGATCAGGGGACTTTGTTATACTCGATCAGTGACTTTGTTATACTCGATTAGGGGGCTTTGTTATACTCGATCAGGGGACTTTGTTAAACTCGATCAGGGGATTTGTTATACTCGAACAGGGGGCTTTGTTATACTCGATAAGGGGACTTTGTTATACTCAATAAGGGCCGTTTGTTATACTTGGTCAGGAACTTTGTTATACTCGATCAGGGGACTTTGTTATACTCGATCAGGGGACTTTGTTAAACTCGATCAGAGAACTTTGTTATACTCGATCAGGGGACTTTGTTATACTCGATCAGGGGACTTTGTTATACTCGATCAGGGGACTTTGTTAAACTCGATAAGAGAACTTTGTTATACTCGATCAGGGGACTTTGTTAAACTCGATCAGAGAACTTTGTTATACTCGATCAGGGGACTTTGTTAAACTCGATCAGGGGATTTGTTAGACTCGATCAGGGGACTTCGTTATTCTCGATCAGGGGACTTTGTTATAATCGATCAGGGGACTTTGTTATACTCGATAAGATGACTTTGTTGTACTCGATCAGGGTTCTTTGTTATACTCGATCTTGGGACTTTGTTATACTTGATAAGGTGCCTTTGTTAAACTCGATCATGGGCCTTCGTTATACTCGTTCAGGGGACTTTGCTATATTCGATCAGGGGACTTTGTTATACTCGATGAGGAAGCTTTGTTTTATTCGACCAGGGGACTTTGTTATACTCGATAAGGGGCCTTTTTTGTACTCGATGAGGAGCCTTTGTTATACTCGATTAGGGGGCTTTGTTATATTCGATGAGGGCCCTTCGTTATACTCGATTAGGGGGGGGCTTTGTTATACGCGATCAGGGGACTTTGTTATACTCGATCAGGGGACTTTGTTATACTCGATCAGGTGACTTTGTATACTCGATGAGGGGGCCTTTCATATACTCGAATAGGGGACTTTGTTATACTCGATAACATGACTTTGTTGTACTCGATGAGGGTTCTTTGTTATACTCGATCTTGGGAATTTGTTACACTCGATCAGGTGACTTTGTTATACTCGATGAGGGGCCTTTCTTATACTCGAATAAAGGACTTTGTTATACTCGATGCGGGGACTTTGTTATCTCGATCAGGGGGCTTTGTTATACTCGATGAGGGGCTTTGTTATACTCGATCATGGGACTTTGTTACACTCGACCAGGGGACTTTGTTATACTCGAAAAGGGGGCTTTGTTATACTCGATGAGGGGCCTTTCTTATACTCGAATAGGGGACTTTGTTATACTCGAGGAGGGGACTTTGTTATCTCGATCAGGGGGCTTTGTTATACTCGATTAGGGGCTTTTGTTATACTCGATCATGGGACTTTGTTACACTCGACCAGGGGACTTTGTTATACTCGAAAAGGGGGCTTTGTTATACTCGATGAGGGGGCTTTGTTATACTTGATCAGGGAGCTATGTTATACTCGACCAGTGGACTATGTTATACTCGATGAGGGGACTTTGTTATAGTCGCTCAGGGGACTTTGTTATACTAGCTCAGGGGACTTTGTTATATTCGATTTGGGGCCTTTGTTATACTCGATGAGGATGCTTTGTTATACTCGATTAGGGGACTTTGATTTGCTCGATGAGGGGACTTTGTGTATACTCGACTAGGGGACTTTGTTATGCTCGATCAGGGACCTTTATTGTACTCGATCAGGGGACTTTGTTGTACTCGATCAGGGGACTTTGTTGTACTCGACCAGGAGACTTTGTTATACTTGATAAAATGAATTTGTTATACTCGAGTAAAGGGTTTTGTTATACTCGATCAAGGGGTTTTGTTATACTCGATAGGGGGGCTTTGCTATACTCGATCATGGGGCTTTGTTATACTCGATGAGGGGGGATTGTTATACTCGATCAGGGGGCTTTGTTATACTCGATCAGGGGCTTTGTTATACTCGATCAGGGGAGTTTCTTATACACGATCTGGGACTTTGTTATACTCGATTAGGGGACTTTGTTTTGCTCGATGAGGGGACTTTGTGTATACTCGACTAGGGGACTTTGTTATGCTCGATGAGGGACCTTTATTGTACTCGATCAGGGGTCTATGTTGTACTCGATCAGGGGACTTTGTTGTACTCGACCAGGGGACTTTGTTATACTCGATAAAAGGACTTTGTTATACTCGAATAAGGATTTTGTTATACTCGACCAGGGGACTTTGTTATACTCGATAAAAGGACTTTGTTATACTCGAATAAGGATTTTGTTATACTCGATCAGGGGGCTTTGTTATACTCGATGGGGTTTTGTTATACTCGATCAGGGGCTTTGTTATACTCGATGAGGGGCTTTGTTTTACCGATGAGGGGAATTGTTATACTGATCAGGGCTTTGTTATACTCGATCAGGGGCTTTGTTATACTCGATCAGAGTTTCTTATACACGATGTGGGACTTTGTTATACTCGATTAGGGGGCTTTGTTATACTCGATGAGGTGGCCTTTGTTATACTGAATCAGGGGATTTTGTTATCCTCGATCTGAGGACATTCTTATACTCGATCAGGGGCCTTTGTTATACTCGATCAGGGGCCTTTGTTATACTCGAATAGGGGGCTTTGTTATACTCGATAGGGGAACGTTGTTATGCTCGATCAAGGGCCTTTGTTATAATCGATTAGGGAACTTTGTTATACTCGATGAGGGGACTTTGTTATACTCGATCAGGGGCCTTTTTCATACTCGATGAGGGTCTTTGTTATACTCGATCGGGGGACTTTCTTATTCTCGATCAGGGGCGTTTCTTATACTCGATTAGGGACCTTTGGTATCCTCGATGAGGGGGCTTTGTTATACTCGATCAGGGAACTTTGTTATACTCCACCAGGGGACTTTGTTATACTCGATCAGGGTACTTTCTTATACTCGATAAAGGGGCGTTTGTTATACTCGATCAGGGGTTTTTTTTATACTCGATCAGGTGACTTTGTTGTTCTCGATCAGGAGACTTTATTATTCTCGATGAGGGACTTTGTTATATTCGATTAGGAAACTTTGTTATGCTCGATCAAGGGACTTTGCTATACTCCATCAGGGTCTTTGTTATACTCGAACAGGGAACCTTTATTATACTCGATCATGGGCCTTTGTTATACTCGAGCAGGTGGCTTTGTTATACTCGATCAGGGGGCTTTGTTATACTCGATCAGGGGACTTTGTTATACTCATTTAGGGACCTTTGTTATACTCGATCAGGGGCCTTTGTTAATCTCGATGAGTGGCATTTTTTTTCTCGATCAGGGTCATTTGTTATATTCTATCATGGGACTTAGTTATACTCGATTAGGGGACTTTGATATACTCGATCAGGAGACTTTGTTATACTCGATCAGTGACTTTGTTATACTCGATGAGGGGGCTTTGTTATACTCGATCAAGGGAATTTGTTAAACTCGATCAGGGGACTTTGTTATACTTGATAAGGGAACTTTGTTAAACTCGATCAGGGGACTGTGTTATACTCGATCAAGGGACTTTGTTATACTCGATCATGGGACTTTGTTATACTCGATCAGGGCCCTTCGTTATACTCGATCAGTGGCCTTTGTTATACTCGATCAGGGGGCCTTTGTTATACTCGATCAGGGGCCTTTGTTATACTCGATCAGGGGGCCTTTGTTATAGTCGATCAGAGGACTTTGTTATACTCGATCAGGGGAGTTTGTTATCCTCGATTAGGAGACTTTGTTATACTCGATCAGGGGACTTTGTTATTTTCGATTAGGGGCCTTCGTTATACTCAATGAGGGGCTTTGTTATACTCGATAAGGGGACTTAGTTATACTCGATCAGGCGACTTTGTTATACTCGATCAGGGGACTTTGTTATACTCGATCAGTGACTTTGTTATACTCGATTAGGGGGCTTTGTTATACTCGAGTAGGGGACTTTGTTTAACTCGATCAGGGGATTTGTTATACTCGAACAGGGGGCTTTGTTATACTCGATAAGGGGACTTTGTTATACGCGATCAGGGGACTTTGTTATACTCAATCAGGTGACTTTGTTATTCTCGATCAGGGGAGTGTCTTATACTCGATTAGGGACCTTTGCTATACTCGATCAGGGGCATTTGTTATATTCGATTAGGAAACTTTGTTATGCTCGATCAATGGACTTTGCTATGCTCCATCAGGGGCTTTGTTATACTCGAACAGGGAACCTTTATTATACTCGATAATGGGCCTTTGTTATACTCGAGCAGGTGGCTTTGTTATACTCGATCAGGGGGCTTTGTTATACTCGATCAGGGGACTTTGTTATACTCATTTAGGGACCTTTGTTATACTCGATCAGGGGCCTTTGTTAATCTCGATCAGGGGCATTTTATTTTCTCGATGAGGGTCATTTGTTATATTCTATCATGGGACTTAGTTATACTCGATTAGGGGACTTTGATATACTCGATCAGGAGACTTTGCTATACTCGATCAGTGACTTTGTTATACTCGA
The DNA here is from genome assembly GCF_018991925.1 of Homarus americanus. Lineage (NCBI taxonomy): Eukaryota > Metazoa > Arthropoda > Malacostraca > Decapoda > Nephropidae > Homarus > Homarus americanus. Next base: position 14,336,044 of record NW_024748109.1, read on the forward strand.
TGAGGGGGCTTTGTTATACTCGATCAGGGGACTTTGTTAAACTCGATCAGGGGACTTTGTTATACTTGATAAGGGAACTTTGTTAAACTCGATCAGGGGACTTTGTTATACTCGATCAAGGGACTTTGTTATACTCGATCATGGGACTTTGTTATAGTCGCTCAGGGGTCTTTGTTATACTAGCTCAGGGGACTTTGTTATATTCGATTTGGGGCCTTCGTTATACTCGATCAGGATGCTTTGTTATACTCGATTAGGGGACATTGTTTTGCTCGATGAGGGGACTTTGTGTATACTCGACTAGGGGACTTTGTTATGCTCGATCAGGGACCTTTATTGTACTCGATCAGGGGACTTTGTTGAACTCGATCAGGGGACTTTGTTGTACTCGACCAGGGGACTTTGTTATACTCGATAAAAGGACTTTGTTATACGTGAATAAGGATTTTGTTATACTCGATCAGGGTGCTTTGTTATACTCGATGAGGGGGCTTTGTTTTACTCGATTAGGGGAGTTTCTTATACACGATGTGGGACTTTGTTATACTCGATTAGGGGGCTTTGTTATACTCGATGAGGGGTTTTTGCTATACTCGATCAGGGGACTTTGTTATCCTCGAACGGAGGACTTTCTTATACTCGATCAGGGGCTTTTGTTATACTCGATGAGAGGGCTGTGTTATACTCGATAGGGGAACTTTGTTATACTCGATCAGGGGCCTTTGTTATACTCGATTAGGGAACTTTGTTATACTCGATGATGGGACTTTGTTATACTCGATCAGGGGCCTTTTTCATACTCGATGAGGGTCTTTGTTATACTCGATCAGGGGACTTTGTTATTCTCTATCAGAGAACTTTGTTATACTCGATCAGGGGACTTTCTTCCACTCGATCATGGGCCTTTGTTGTACTCGATCAGGGGCCTTTGTTATAGTCGATCAGAGGACTTTGTTATACTCAATCAGGGGAGTTTCTTATACTCGATTAGGGACCTTTGCTATACTCGATCAGGGGCTTTGTTATACTCGATAGGGAACTGTGTTAAACTCGATAAGGGGACTTTGTTATACTCGATTAGGGAACTTTGTTAAACTCGATGAGGGGACTTTGTTATACTCGATCAGGGGCCTTTTTCATTGTCGATGAGGGGACTTAGTTATACTCGATCAGGGGACTTTGTTATACTCGATCAGGGACTTTGTTACACTCGATCAGGGGCCTTTGTTATACTCGATCAGGGAGCTTTGTTTTATTCGACCAGGGGACTTTGTTATAATCGATAAGGGACCTTTGTTGTACTCGATCAGTGGACTTTCTTATACTCGATCAGGAGGCTTTGTTATACTCGATCTTGGGACTTTGTTATACTTGATAAGGTGCCTTTGATAAACTTGATCATGGGCCTTTTTTATACTCATTCAGGGGACTTTGTTATATTCGATCAGGGGACTTTGTTATACTCGATCAGGGAGCTTTGTTTTATTCGACCAGGGGACTTTGTTATACTCGAAAAGGGGCCTTTGTTGTACTCGATCAGTGGACTTTGTTATACTCGATGAGGAGGCTTTGTTATACTCGATAAGGGGACTTTGTTATACTCTATGAGGAGCCTTTGTTATACTCGATTAGGAGGCTTTGTTATATTCGATATGGGCCCTTCGTTATACTCGATTAGGGGGGGCTTTGTTATACGCGATCAGGGGAGTTTGTTATACTCGATCATGGGACTTTGTTATACTCGATCAGGTGACTTTGTTATACTCGATGAGGGGCATTTCTTATACTCGAATCGGGGACTTTGTTATACTCGATAACATGACTTTGTTGTACTCGATCCGGGTTCGTTGTTATACTCGATCTTGGGACTTTGTTATACTCGATCAGGTGACTTTGTTATAATCGATGAGGGGCCTTTCTTATACTCGAATAGGGGACTTTGTTATACTCGATGAGGGGGCTTTGTTATCTCGATCAGGGGGCTTTGTTATACTCGATCAGGGGCTTTGTTATAATCGATGAGGGGGCTTTGTTATACTCGATGAGGGAGCTTTGTTATACTCATTCAGAGGACTTTGTTATTCTCGATCAGGGGAGTTTGTTATACTCGATTAGGGGCTTTTGTTATACTCGTACATGGGACTTTGTTATAGTCGCTCAGGGGACTTTGTTATACTAGCTCAGGGGACTTTGTTATATTCGATTTGGGGCCTTCGTTATACTCGATCAGGATGCTTTGTTATACTCGATTAGGGGACTTTGTTTTGCTCAATGAGGGGACTTTGTGTATACTCGACTAGGGGACTTTGTTATAGTCGATCAGGGACCTTTATTGTACTCGATCAGGGGACTTTGTTGTACTCGATCAGGGGACTTTGTTGTACTCGACCAGGGGACTTTGTTATACTCGATAAAAGGACTTTGTTATACTTGAATAAGGATTTTGTTATACTCGATCAGGGCGCTCTGTTATACCCGATGAGGGGGCTTTGTTTTACTCGATGAGGGGGAATTGTTATACTCGATCAGGGGGCTTTGTTATACTCGATCAGGGGCTTTGTTATAGTCGATCAACCGAAGTTTCTTATACACGATGTGGGACTTTGTTATACTCGATTAGGGGGCTTTGTTATACTCGATGAGGGGCCTTTGTTATACTCGATCAGGGGATTTTGTTATCCTCGAACGGAGGACTTTCTTATACTCGATCATGGGCTTTTGTTATACTCGATAAGGGGGCTGTGTTATACTCGATAGGGGAACTTTGTTATACTCGATCAGGGGCCTTTGTTATACTCGATTAGGGAACTTTGTTATACTCGATGATGGGTCTTTGTTATACTCGATGAGGGGCCTTTTTCATACTCGATGAGGGTCTTTGTTATACTCGATCAGGGGACTTTGTTATTCTCGATCAGGGGTGTTTCTTATAATCGATTTGGGACCTTTGCTATACTCGATCAGGGGGCTTTGTTATACTCGATCAGGGAACTTTGTTATACTCCACCAGGGGACTTTGTCATACTCGATCAAGGGACTTTCTTATACTCGGTCAGGGGACTTTTTTATACTCGATAAGGGGACTTTGTTATTCTCGACTAGGGGACTTTGTTGAACTCGATCAGGGGACTTTGTTATACTCGATTAGGGGTCTTTGTTATACTCGACCAGGGAACTTTGTTATACTCGATCAGGGGACTTTGTTATACTTGACAAGGGGGCTTTGTTATACTCGACAATGGGGCTTTGTTATACTCGATTTGGGGGCTTTGTTATACTCGACGTGGGGACATTGTTATACTCGACAAGAGGCTTTGTTATACTCGATTAGGTGGCTTTGTTATACTCGATCAGAGGGCTTTGTTATACTCGACCAGGGGACTTTGTTATACTCGACAAGGTGGCTTTGTTATACATGATAAGGGGCTTTGTTATACTCGACAAGGGGACAATGTTATACTCGATCAGGGGACTTTGTTAAAGCTAATCAGGGGAGTTTGTTATAGTCGATCAGGGAACTTCTTTGTACTCGATCAGCGGACTTTATTATACTGGATCAGGAGGATTTGTTATACTCGATATGGGGACTTTGTTATGCTCGATCAGGGGACTTTGTTATACTCGATCAGGTGACTTTGTTATAGTCGATCAGGGGACTTTGTTATACTCGATCAGGGGCCTTTCTCATACTCGATCAGGGGGCTTTGTTTTATTCGACCAGGGGACTATGTTATACTCGATAAGGGGCCTTTGTTATACTCGATTAGGGCCCTTTGTTATACTCGATCAGGGGACTTTGTTATACTCGATCAGGGGACTTTGTTATACTCGATCAGGGGGCTTTGTTTTATTCGACCAGGGGACTTTGTTATACTCGATCAGGGGACGATGTTATACTCGATCAGGGTTCTTTCTTATAGTCGATCTTGGGACTTTGTTTTACTTGATAAGGGGCCTTTTTTTACTCGATTAAGGAACTTTATTATACTCGATGAGGGGCCTTTCTTGTACTCGACCATGGGATTTTGTTATACTCGATCAGAGGCCTTTGTTATACTCGATCAAGGGACATTGTTATAATCAATCAGGTGACTTTGTTATACTCGACCAGGGGACTTTGTTAAACTCGTTTAGGGGACTTTGCTATACTCGATCAGGGGACTTTGTTATGCTCGATCAGGGGAATTTGTTATACTCGATCAGGGGAATTTGATATACTCGATCAGCAGACTTTGTTATTGTCGACCAGGGGAGTTTGATATACTCAACCAGGGGAGTTTGTTATACTCGACCAGGGGAGTTTGTTATATTCGATCAGGGGTCTTTGTTAAACTAGTTCAGGTGACTTTGTTATATTCGATTAGGGGCCTTTGTTACCCTCGATCAGGGGCCTTTGTTATACTCGATAAGAGGGTTTTGTTATACTCGATCAGGTGACTTTGTTGTACTCGATCAGGGGACTTTGCTATACTCGATCAGGGGACTTTGTTGTACTCGACCAGGGGACTTTGTTATACTCGATAAAAGGACTTTGTTATACTCGAATAAAGGATTTTGTTATACTCGATTAGGGGGCTTTGTTAAACTCGATGGGGGGGCTTTGTTATACTCGATCAGGGGGCTTTGTTATACTCAATCAGGGGCTTTGTTTTACTCGATGAGGGGGAATTGTTACACTCGATCTGGGGGCTTTTTATATTCGATCAGGGCTTTGTTATACTCGATCAGAGGAGTTTCTTACACGATCTGGGACTTTGTTATACTCGATTAGGGGGCTTTGTTATACGCGATGAGGGGCCTTTGTTATACTCGATCAGGGAAGTTTGTTATCCTCGATCGGAGAACTTTCTTATACTCGAGCAGGGGCCTTTGCTATACTCCATCAGGGGGCTTTGTTATACTCCATCAGGGAACTTTGTTATACTCGATCAGGGGCCTTTGTTATACTCGATTAGGGAACTTTGTTATACTCGATCAGGGGACTTTGTTATACTCGATGAGGGGCTTTCTTTTTGTTATACTCGATGAGGGGGCTTTGTTATCTCGATCAGGGGGCTTTGTTATACTCGATCAGGTGACTTTGTTGTACTCGATCAGGGGACTTTGCTATACTCGATCAGGGGACTTTGTTGTACTCGACCAGGGGACTTTGTTATACTCGATAAAAGGACTTTGTTATACTCGAATAAAGGATTTTGTTATACTCGATTAGGGGGCTTTGTTATACTCGATGGGGGGGCTTTGTTATACTCGATCAGGAGACTTTGTTATACTCGATCAGGGGACTTTGTTATACTCGATCAGGGGGCTTTGTTTTATTCGACCAGGGGACTTTGTTATACTCGATCAGGGGACGATGTTATACTGGATCAGGGTTCTTTCTTATAGTCGATCTTGGGACTTTGTTTTACTTGATAAGGGGCCTTTTTTTACTCGATTAAGGAACTTTATTATACTCGATGAGGGGCCTTTCTTGTACTCGATCATGGGATTTTGTTATACTCGATCAGAGGCCTTTGTTATACTCGATCAAGGGACATTGTTATAATCAATCAGGTGACTTTGTTATACTCGACCAGGGGACTTTGTTAAACTCGATTAGGGGACTTTGCTATACTCGATCAGGGGACTTTGTTATGCTCGATCAGGGGAATTTGTTATGCTCGATCAGGGGAATTTGTTATACTCGATCAGCAGACTTTGTTATTGTCGACCAGGGGAGTTTGATATACTCAACCAGGGGAGTTTGTTATACTCGACCAGGGGAGTTTGTTATATTCGATCAGGGGTCTTTGTTAAACTCGTTCAGGTGACTTTGTTAGATTCGATTAGGGGCCTTTGTTACTCTCGATCAGGGGCCTTTGTTATACTCGATAAGAGGGTTTTGTTATACTCGATCAGGTGACTTTGTTGTACTCGATCAGGGGACTTTGCTATACTCTATCAGGGGACTTTGTTGTACTCGACCAGGGGACTTTGTTATACTCGATAAAAGGACTTTGTTATACTCGAATAAAGGATTTTGCTATACTCGATTAGGGGGCTTTGTTATACTCGATGGGGGGGGCTTTGTTATACCTGAAGCTTTGTTATACTCAATCAGGGGCTTTGTTTTTGCTCGATGAGGGGGGAATTGTTACACTCGATCAGGGGCTTTATATTCGATCAGGGGCTTTGTTATACTCGATCAGAGGAGTTTCTTTTACACGATCTGGGACTTTGTTATACTCGATTAGGGGCTTTGTTATACGCGATGAGGGGCCTTTGTTATACTCGATCAGGGAACTTTGTTATCCTCGATCGGAGAACTTTCTTATACTCGAGTAGGGCCTTGCTATACTCCATCAGGGGGCTTTGTTATACTCGATCAGGGAACTTTGTTATACTCGATCAGGGGCCTTTGTTATACTCGATTAGGGAACTTTGTTATACTCGATCAGGGGACTTTGTTATACTCGGTCAGGTGACTTTGTTATACTCGATGAGGGGCTTTTCTTATACTCGAATAGGGGACTTTGTTATACTCGATGAGGGGGCTTTGTTATCTCGATCAGGGGGCTTTGTTATACTCGATCAGGTGACTTTGTTGTACTCGATCAGGAGACTTTGCTATACTCGATCAGGGGACTTTGTTGTACTCGACCAGGGGACTTTGTTATACTCGATAAAAGGACTTTGTTATACTCGAATAAAGGATTTTGTTATACTCGATTAGGGGGCTTTGTTATACTCGATGGGGGGCTTTGTTATACTCGATCAGGGGGCTTTGTTATACTCAATGAGGGGGCTTTGTTTTACTCGATGAGGGGGAATTGTTACACTCGATCAGGGGGCTTTGTTATATTCGATCAGGGGCTTTGTAATACTCGATCAGGGGAGTTTCTTTTACACGATCTGGGACTTTGTTATACTCGATTAGGGGGCTTTGTTATACGCGATGAGGAGCCTTTGTTATACTTGATCAGGGAACTTTGTTATCCTCGATCGGAGAACTTTCTTATACTCGATCAGGGGCTTTGTTATACTCCATCAGGGGGCTTTGTTATACTCGATCAGGGAACTTTGTTATACTCGATCAGGGGCCTTTGTTATACTCGATTAGGGAACTTTGTTATACTCGATCAGGGGACTTTGTTATACTCGGTCAGGTGACTTTGTTATACTCGATGAGGGGCTTTACTTATACTCGAATAGGAGACTTTGTTATACTCGATGAGGGGGCTTTGTTATCTCGATCAGGGCTTTGTTATACTCGATCAGGGGCCTTGTTATAATCGATGAGGGGCTTTGTTATACTCGATGAGGGGCTTTGTTATACTCGATCAGGGGAGTTTGTTATACTCGATTAGGGGCTTTTGTTATACTCGATCATGGGACTTTGTTACACTCGACCAGGGGACTTTGTTATACTCGAGAAGAGGGGCTTTGTTATACTCGATAAGGGGACTTTGAAATACTCAATCAGGGGAGTTTGTTATACTCGATCAGGGACTTTGTTACACTCGATCAGGGGCCTTTTTATACTCGATCAGGGAGCTTTGTTTTATTCGAAAAGGGGACTTTGTTATACTCGATAAGGGGCCTTTGTTGTACTCGATCAGTGGACTTTGTTATACTCGATCAGGAGGCTTTGTTATACTCGATAAGGGGACTTTGTTATACTCGATGAGGAGCCTTTGTTATACTCGATTAGGGGGCTTTGTTATATTCGATGAGGGCCCTTCGTTATACTCGATTAGGGGGGCTTTGTTATACGCGATCAGGGGACTTTGTTATACTCGATCAGGGGACTTCGTTATACTCGATCAGGTGACTTTGTCATACTCGATGAGGGGACTTTCTTATACTCGAATAAGGGACTATGTTATACTCGATAACATGACTTTGTTGTACACGATCGGGGTTCTTTGTTATACTCGATCAGGTGACTTTGTTATACCCGATGTGGCGCCTTTCTTAGACTCGAATAGGGGACTTTGTTATACTCGATGAGGGGGCTTTGTAATCTCGATCAGGGGGCTTTGTTATACTCGATCAGGGGCTTTGTTATAATCGATGACGGGGCTTTGTTATACTCGATGAGGGAGCTTTGTTATACTCGATCAGGGGAGTTTGTTATACTCGATTAGGGGCTTTTGTTATACTCGATCATGGGACTTTGTTACACTCGACCAGGGAACTTTGTTATACTCGAAAAGGGGGCTTTGTTATACTCGATGAGGGGGCTTTGTTATACTTGATCAGGGAGCTATGTTATACTCGACCAGTGGACTATGTTATACTCGATGAGGGGACTTTGTTATAGTCGCTCATGGGACTTTGTTATACTAGCTCAGGGGAGTTTGTTATATTCGATTTGGGGCCTTCGTTATACTCGATCAGGATGCTTTGTTATACTCGATTAGGGGACTTTGTTTTGCTCGATGAGGGGACTTTGTGTATACTCGACTAGGGGACTTTGTTATGCTCGATCAGGGACCTTTATTGTACTCGATCAGGGGACTTTGTTGTACTCGATCAGGGACTTTGTTGTACTCGACCAAGAGGCTTTGTTATACTCGATAAAATGACTTTGTTATAATCGAGTAAAGGATTTTGTTACACTCGATCAAGGGGCTTTGTTATACTCGATGGGGGGCTTTGTTATACTCGATCAGGGGACTTTGTTATACTCGATGAGGGGGAATTGTTATACTCCATCAGGGGGCTTTGTTATACTCGATCAGGGGCTTTGTTATACTCGATCAGGGGAGTTTGTTAAATTCGATGTGGCGCATTTGTTATACTCGATTAGGGGACTTTGTTATACTCGATCAGTGGCCTTTGTTATACTCGATCAGGGGGCTTTGTTTTATTCGACCAGGGGACTATGTTATACTCGATCAGGGGACTATGTTATACTCGATCAGGGTTCTTTCTTAAAGTCGATCTTGGGACTTTGTTTTACTTGATAAGGGGCCTTTTTTTACTCGATTAAGGAACTTTATTATACTCGATGAGGGGCCTTTCTTATACTCGATCATGGGATTTTGTTATACTCGATCAGAGGCCTTTGTTATACTCGATCAAGGGACATTGTTATAATCAATCAGGTGACTTTGTTATACTCGACCAGGGCACTTTGTTAAACTCGATTAGGGGACTTTGCTATACTCGATCAGGTGACTTTGTTATGCTCGATCAGGGGAATTTGTTATACTCGATCAGGGGAATTTTTTATACGTGATCAGCGGACTCTGTTATTGTCGACCAGGGGAGTTTGTTATACTCAAGCAGGGGAGTTTGTTATACTCGACCAGGGGAGTTTGTTATATTCGATCAGGGGTTTTTGTTAAACTCGTTCAGGTGACTTTGTTAAATTCGATTAGGGGCCTTTGTTACCCTCGATCAGGGGCCTTTGTTATACTCGATAGGAGGGTTTTGTTATACTCGATCAGGTTAATTTGTTGTACTCGATCAGGGGACTTTGCTATACTCGATCAGGGGACTTTGTTGTACTCGACCAGGGGACTTTGTTATACTCGATAAAAGGACATTGTTATACTCGAATAAAGGATTTTGTTATACTCGATCAGGGGGGGTTGTTATACTCGATGGGGGGCTTTTTATACTCGATCAGGGGGCTTTGTTATACTCAATCAGGGGGCTTTGTTTTACTCGATGAGGGGGAATTGTTACACTCGATCAGGGGGCTTTGTTATATTCGATCAGGGGCTTTGTTATACTCGATCAGGGGAGTTTCTTTTACACGATCTGGGACTTTGTTATACTCGATTAGGGGGCTTTGTTATACGCGATGAGGGGCCTTTGTTATACTCGATCAGGGAACTTTGTTATCCTCGATCGGAGAACTTTCTTATACTCGATCAGGGGCTTTGTTATACTCCATCAGGGGGCTTTGTTATACTCGATCAGGGAACTTTGTTATACTCGATCAGGGGCCTTTGTTATACTCGATTAGGGAACTTTGTTATACTCGATCAGGGGACTTTGTTATACTCGGTCAGGTGACTTTGTTATACTCGATGAGGGGCTTTACTTATACTCGAATAGGAGACTTTGTTATACTCGATGAGGGGGCTTTGTTATCTCGATCAGGGCTTTGTTATACTCGATCAGGGGCTTTGTTATAATCGATGAGGGGGCTTTGTTATACTCGATGAGGGGCTTTGTTATACTCGATCAGGGGAGTTTGTTATACTCGATTAGGGGCTTTTGTTATACTCGATCATGGGACTTTGTTACACTCGACCAGGGGACTTTGCTATACTCGAGAAGAGGGGCTTTGTTATACTCGATAAGGGGACTTTGAAATACTCAATCAGGGGAGTTTGTTATACTCGATCAGGGACTTTGTTACACTCGATCAGGGGCCTTTGTTATACTCGATCAGGGAGCTTTGTTTTATTCGACCAGGGGACTTTGTTATACTCGATAAGGGACCTTTGTTGTACTCGATCAGTGGACTTTCTTATACTCGATTAGGAGGCTTTGTTATACTCCATAAGGGGACTTTGTTATACTCGATGAGGAGCCTTTGTTATACTCGATTAGGGGGCTTTGTTATATTCGATGAGGGCCCTTCGTTATACTCGATTAGGGGGGGCTTTGTTATACGCGATCAGGGGACTTTGTTATACTCGATCAAGGGACTTTGTTATACTCGATCAGGTGACTTTGTCATACTTGATGAGGGGACTTTCTTATACTCGAATAAGGGAATTTGTTATACTCGATAACATGACTTTGTTGTACACGATCGGGGTTCTTTGTTATACGCGATCAGGTGACTTTGTTATACCCGATGAGGCGCCTTTCTTATACTCGAATAGGGGACTTTGTTATACTCGATGAGGGGGCTTTGTAATCTCGATCAGGGGGCTTTGTTATACTCGATCAGGGGCTTTGTTATAATCGATGAGGGGGCTTTGTTATACTCTATGAGGGAGCTTTGTTATACTCGATCAGGGGACTTTGTTATTCTCGATCAGGGGAGTTTGTTATACTCGATTAGGGGCTTTTGTTATACTCGATCATGGGACTTTGTTACACTCGACCAGGGAACTTTGTTATACACGAAAAGGGGGCTTTGTTATACTCGATGAGGGGGCTTTGTTATACTTGATCAGGGAGCTATGTTATACTCGACCATTGGACTATGTTATACTCGATGAGGGGACTTTGTTATAGTCGCTCAGGGGACTTTGTTATACTAGCTCAGGGGACTTTGTTATATTCGATTTGGGGCCTTCGTTATACTCGATCAGGATGCTTTCTTATACTCGATTAGGGGACTTTGTTTTGCTCGATGAGGGGACCTTGTGTGTACTCGACTAGGGGACTTTGTTATGCTCGATCAGGGACCTTTATTGTACTCGATCAGGGGACTTTGTTGTACTCGATCAGGGGACTTTGTTGTACTCGACCAGGAGACTTTGTTATACTCGATAAAATGACTTTGTTATAATCGAGTAAAGGATTTTGTTACACTCGATCAAGGGGATTTGTTATACTCGATGGGGGGGCTTTGTTATACTCGATCAGGGGACTTTGTTATACTCGATGAGGGGGGATTGTTATACTCCATCAGGGGGCTTTGTTATACTCGATCAGGGGCTTTGTTATACTCGATCAGGGGAGTTTATTATACACGATCTGGGACTTTGTTATACTCGATTAGGGGACTTTGTTTTGCTCGATGAGGGGACTTTGTGTATACTCTATTAGGGGACTTTGTTATGCTCGGTGAGGGACCTTTATTGCACTCGATCACGGGACTTTATTGTACTTGATCAGGGGACTTTGTTGTACTCGACCAGGGGACTTTGTTGTACTCGACCAGGGGACTTTGTTATACTCGATAAAAGGACTTTGTTATACTCGGATAAGGATTTTGTTATACTCGATGGGGGTCTTTGTTATACTCGATCAGGGGGCTTTGTTATACTCGATGAGGGGGCTTTGTTTTACTCGATGAGGGGAATTGTTATACTCGATCAGGGCTTTGTTATACTCGATCAGGGGCTTTGTTATACTCGATCAGGGGAGTTTCTTATACACGATGTGGGACTTTGTTATTCTCGATTAGGGGGCTTTGTTATACTCGATGAGGGCCCTTTGTTATACTCGATCAGGGGATTTTGTTATCCTCGATCGGAGGACTTTCTTATACTCGATCAGGGGCCTTTGTTATACTCGATCAGGGGGCTTTGTTATACTCGATAGGGGAACTTTGTTATACTCGATCAGGGGCCTTTGTTATACTCGATTAGGGAACTTTGTTATACTCGATGAGGGGACTTTGTTATACTCGATCATGGGCCTTTTTCATACTCAATGAGGGTCTTTGTTATACTCGATCAGGGGACTTTGTTATTCTCGATCAGGGGTGTTTCTTATACTCGATTACGGACCTTTGCTATACTCGATCAAGGGGCTTTGTTATACTCGATCAAGGGACTTTTCTTATACTCGGTCAGGGGACTTTGTTATACTCGATAAGGGGACTTTGTTATACTCGACCAGGGAACTTTGTTGAACTCGATCAGGGGACTTTGTTATACTCCATTAGGGGTCTTTGTTATACTCGACCAGGGAACTTTGTTATACTCGATCAGGGGGCTTTGTTATACTCGATGATTGGACTTTGTTACATTCGACCAGGGGATTTTGTTATACACGAGAAGAAGGCTTTGTTATACTCGATTAGGGAACTTTGTTATACTCGATCAGGGGGCTTTGTTATACTCGATCAGGGAACTTTGTTATACTCGAGGAGGGGCTTTTGTTATACTCGATCAGGGGACTTTGTTATTCTCAATCAGGGGACTTTGTTATACTCGATCAGGGGCCTTTGTTATACTCAATCAGAGGACTTTGTTATACTCGATTAGGAGGCTTTGTTATACTCGAGAAGGGGACTTTATTATACTCGATCAGGGGCCTTTGTTATACTCGATCAGGGTACTTTCTTATTCTCGATCAAGGGACTTTGTTATAGTCGATCAGAGGACTTTGTTATACTCGATTATGGGACTTTGTTATACTCGATCAGGGGTCTTTGTTATACTCGATCAGGGAATTTGTTATACTCGATCAGGGGACTTTCTTATTCTCGATCAAGGGACTTTGTTATACTCCATCAGGGGACTTTGTTATACTCGATCAGGGGACTTTGTTATACTCCATCAGGGGACTTTGTTATACTCGATCAGGGTACTTTCTTATTCTCGATCAAGGGTCTTTGTTATACTCGATGAGGGGGCTTTGTTATACTCGATCAGGGAACTTTGGTATACTCTATCAGGGGCCTTTGTTATACTCGATCAGGGAACTTTGTTATACTCGATCAGGGGGCTTTGTTATGCTCGATCAGGGAACTTAGTTGTACTCGATCATGGGCCTTTGTTATACTCGATTAGGGAACTTTGTTATTTTCGATCAGGGGTCTTTGTTATACTCGATCAGGGGCCTTTATCATACTCGATGAAGTGGCTTTGTTATACTCGATCAGGG
>NW_024748109.1:14349657-14397645 GCF_018991925.1 Homarus americanus
TAACAAAGTCCCCTGACGAAGCTTAACATACTTCCCTGTCGAGTATAACAAAGCCCCCTGATCGAGTATAACAAAAGCCCCATCGAGTATAACAAAGCCCCCTGATCGAGTATAACAAAGCCCCCTGATCGAGTATAACAAAGCCCCCTGATCGAGTATAACAAAGTCCAATAATTGAGAATAACAAAGTCCCCTGATCAAGTATAACAAAGCCCCCTCATCGAGTATGACAAAGGCCTCTGATCGAATATAACAAAGTCCCCTGATCGAGTATAACAAAGTTCCCTAATCGAGTATAACAAGTTCCCCTAATCGAGTATAACATAGGCCCCTCATCGAGTATAACAACGTCCCAAGATCGAGTACAACAATGCCCCTTGATCGAGTATAACAAAGCAACCTGATCGAGTATAAGAAAGTCCCCTGATCGAGTATAACAAAGCCCCCTGATCGAGAATAACAAAGTCCCCTATTCGAGTATAACAAAGGTCCCTTATTGAATATAACAAAGAACCCTGGCCGAGTATAAGAAAGCCCCCTCATCGAGTATAACAAAGGCCCCTAATCGAGTATAATAATGTCCCCTGATCGAGTGTAACAAAGGCCCCTCATCGAGTATAACAAAGCCCCTGATCGAGTATAACAAAGTACCCTGATCGAGTATAACAATGCTCCATGATCGAGTATAACAAAGCAACCTGATCGAGTATAACAAAGCCCCCTGATCGAGTATAACAAAGCCCCCTGATCGAGAATAACAAAGCCCTCTGATCGAGTATAACAATGTCTCCAATTCGAGTATAACAAAGGTCCCAGATCGAGTATACAAAGTCCCCTGTTCGAGTATAACAAAGTTTCCTGGTCGAGTATAACAAAGTCCGTTGATCGATTATAACAAAGTCCCCTGATCGAGTGGAACAAAGTCCCCTGATCGACTAAAACAAAGTCCCCTGATCGAGTATAACATAGTCCCCTGGTCGAGTATAACAAAGTCCCCTCATCGAGTATAACAAAGCCCCCTAATCGAGTATAACAAAGACCCTTGTCGAGTATAACAAAGTCTCCAGGTCGACTGGTCGAGTACAACAAAGCTTCCTGGTCGAGTATAACAAAGTCCCCTAATCGAGTATAACAAAGTCCCCTGATCGAGTATAACAAAGTCCCCTGGTCGAGTATAACAAGGTCTTCTTATCGAGTATAACAAAGTCCCCTGAACGAGTATAACAAAGTTCCCTGGTGGAGTATAACAAAGTCCCCTGACCGAGTATAACAGAGTCCATTGATCGAGTACAACAGATGCCCCTAACTGAGTATAACAAAAGCCCCTGATCGAGTATAACAAAATCCCCTGATCGAGTATAATAAAGCCCCCTGAAAGAGTATAATAAAGCCCCTTCATCGCGTATAACAAAGTTCCCTCATCGAGTATAACAAAGGCCTCTTATCGAGTATATACAAAGTCCCCTGATCGAGCATAACAAAGGCCCCTAATCGAGTATAACAAAGCCCTCTTGTCGAGTAAAACAAAGTCCTCTGGTCGAGTGTAACAAAGTCCGCTGATCGAGTATAACATAGTCCCCTGGTCGAGTATAACAAAGCCCCCTGATCGAGTATTAAAAAGCCTCCTAATCGAGTATAACAAAGCTCCCTTGTCGAGTATAACAAAGTCCCAAGGTCGACTGGTCGAGTATAACAAAGCCCATTGATCGAGTATAACAAAGTCCCCTGGTCGAGTATAACAAAGTCCCCTGGTCGAGTATAACAAAGTCACCTAATCGAGTATAACAAAGCTCCCTAATCGAGTATAAGAAAGCCCCCTTGTCGAGTATAACAAGGTCTCCAGGTCGACTGTTCGAGTATAACAAAGCCCTCTAATCGAGTATAACAAAGTCCCCTTGTCGAGTATAACAAAGTCCCCAGGTCGACTGGTCGAGTATAACAAAGTTCCATGGTCGAGTATAACAAAGTCCCCTAATCGAGTTTAACAAAGTCCCCTGATCGAGTTTAACAAAGTCCCCTGTTTGAGTATAACAAAGTCCTCTTATCGAGTATAACAAAGTCTCCCGATCGAGAATAACAAAGTCCCTTGATCGAGAATAAGAAAGAACCCTGATCGAGTATAACAAAGTCCTCTGGTGGAGTATAACAAAGTCCCCTGATCGAGTATAACAAATGTCCCTGATCGAGTATAACAAAGGCCCCTCATCGAGTATAACAACGTCCCCTAATCGAGTATAAGAAAAGCCCCACATTGAGTATAACAAAGTCTCCTGGTCGAGTACAACAAAGTCACCTGATCGAGTACAACAAAGTCCCCTGATCGAGAGTAACAAAGTCCCCTTTTCGATTATAACAAAGGCCCCTAATCGAGCATAACAAAGTCACCTAGTCGGGGATATACAAAGTCCCCTGATCGAATATAAGAAAGTCCCCTCATCGAGTATAACAAAGCCCCCTGATCGAGTATAACAAAGCCCCTGATCGAGTAAAACAAAGCCCCCTGATCGAGTATAACAAAGTCCCCTAATCGAGTTTAACAAAGGCCCTTGATTGAGTATAACAAAGTCCCCTGATCGAGTATAACAAATTTTCCTGATCGAGTATAACAATATCCCCAGATCGAGTACAACAAAGTCCCCTGATCGAGTATAACAAAGCCCCCTGATCGAGAATAACAAACTCCCCTATTAGAGTATAACAAAGGTCCCTTATTGAGTATAACAAAGAACCCTGGCCGAGTATAACAAAGCCCCCCTCATCGAATATATCAAAGGCCCCTAATCGAGTATAAGAAAGTCCCCTGATCGAGTATAACAAAGTCCCCTCATCGAGTTTAACAAAGGCCCTTGATTGAGTATAACAAAGTCCCCTGATCGAGTATAACAAATTCCCCTGGTCGAGTATAACAATATCCCCAGATCGAGTACAACAAAGTCCCTTGATCGAGTATAAAAAAGTCGTTTTATCGAGTATAACAAAGTCCCCTGGTCGAGTACAACAAAGTCACATGATCGACTATAACAAAGTCCCCTGATCGAGTTTAACATACTCCCCTGGTCGAGTATAACAAAGCCCCCTGATCGAGTATAACAAAGCCCCCTGATCGAGTATAACAAAGTCCAATAATCGAGAATAACAAAGTCCCCTGATCAAGTATAACAAAGCCCCCTCATCGAGTATGACAAAGGCCTCTGATCGAGTATAACAAAGTCCCCTGATCGAGTATAACAAAGTTCCCTAATCGAGTATAACAAGTTCCCCTAATCGAGTATAACAAAGGCCCCTCATCGAGTATAACAACGTCCCAAGATCGAGTATAACAATGCCCCCTGATCGAGTATAACAAAGCAACCTGATCGAGTATAAGAAAGTCCCCTGATCGAGTATAACAAAGCCCCCTGATCGAGAATAACAAAGTCCCCTATTCGAGTATAACAAAGGTCCCTTATTGAATATAACAAAGAACCCTGGCCGAGTATAACAAAGCCCCCTCATCGAGTATAACAAAGGCCCCTAATCGAGTATAATAATGTCCCCTGATCGAGTGTAACAAAGTCCACTGATCGAGTATAACAAAGGCCCCTCATCGAGTATAACAAAGCCCCTGATCGAGTATAACAAAGTACCCTGATCGAGTATAACAATGCTCCCTGATCGAGTATAACAAAGCAACCTGATCGAGTATAACAAAGCCCCCTGATCGAGTATAACAAAGCCCCCTGATCGAGAATAACAAAGCCCTCTGATCGAGTATAACAATGTCTCCAATTCGAGTATAACAAAGGCCCCAGATCGAGTATACAAAGTCCCCTGTTCGAAGTATAAGTCCCTGATCGAGTATAACAAAGTCCCTAGATCGAGTATAACAAAGTCCCCTGATTGAGTACAACAAAGTCCCTGATCGAGTAGTATAACAAAGCCCCTCATCGAGAATAACAAAGTCCCCTGATCGAGTATAACAAAGACCCTTGTCGTGTATAACAAAGTCCCCAAGTCGACTGGTCGAGTATAATAAAGTCCCCCGATCGAGTACAACAAAGTTTCCTGGTCGAGTATAACAAAGTCCGTTGATCGATTTTAACAAAGTCCCCTGATCGAGTGTAACAAAGTCCCCTGATCAACTAAAACAAAGTCCCCTGATCGAGTATAACATAGTCCCCTGGTCGAGTATAACAAAGTCCCCTCATCGAGTATAACAAAGCCCCCTAATCGAGTATAACAAAGACCCTTGTCGAGTATAACAAAGTCTCCAGGTCGACTGGTCGAGTACAACAAAGTTTCCTGGTCGAGTATAACAAAGTCCCCTAATCGAGTATAACAAAGTCCCCTGATCGAGTATAACAAATTCCCCTGGTCGAGTATAACAAGGTCTTCTTATCGAGTATAACAAAGTCCCCTGATCGAGTAT
Organism: Homarus americanus; assembly: GCF_018991925.1. Lineage (NCBI taxonomy): Eukaryota > Metazoa > Arthropoda > Malacostraca > Decapoda > Nephropidae > Homarus > Homarus americanus. The sequence goes on from NW_024748109.1 coordinate 14,354,066, forward strand.
AACAAAGTTCCCTGGTGGAGTATAACAAAGTCCCCTGACCGAGTAAAACAGAGTCCCCTCATCGAAAATAACAAAGTCCCCTGATTGAGTATAACAGAGCCTCCTGATCGAGTATAACAAAGGCCCCTGATCGACTATAAGATTGACCCCTTATCGAGAATAACAAAGTCCTCTGAACGAGTATAACAAAGCCCCAGATCGAGTATAACAAAGCCGCCTCATCGATTATAAAAAAGGCCCTGATCGAGTATAATAAAGCCCCCTGATCGAGTATACCAAAGCCCCATATCGAGTATAACAAAGCCCCCTCATCGAGATAAGAAAGCCCCCTCATCGAGTATAACAAAGTCCCCTATTTCGAGTATAACAAAGGCCCCTGATCGAGTATAACAAAGTCCCTTGATCGAGTATAACTAAGTCCCCTTATCGAGTATAATAAAAACCTCTCATCGAGCATAACAAAGCCCCCTGATGGAGTATAAGGAAGGTCCCTGATCAAATGTAAATACGTCCCCTGATCGAGTATAACAAAGTCCCCTAATCGAGTTTAACAAAGCCGCCTGAGCGAGTATAACAAAGCCTCCTAATCGAGTATAACAAAGTCCCCTGATCAAGTATAACGAAAGTCCCTGATCGAATATAAATACGTCCCCTGATCGAGTATAACAAGGTTCCCTAATCGAGTATAACAAAGGCCCCTGATCGAGTATAACAAAGTCCCCTGACCGAGGAAACAGAGTCCCCATCGAAAATAAATAAAGTCCCTCGATTGAGTATACCAGAGCCTCCTGATCGAGTATAACAAAGGCCCCTGATCGACTATAAGATTGACCCCTTATCGAGAATAACAAAGTCTTCTGAACGAGTATAACAAAGCCCCAGATCGAGTATAACAAAGCCGCCTCATCGATTATAAAAAAGGCCCTGATCGAGTATAATAAAGCCCCCTGATCGAGTATACCAAAGCCCCATATCGAGTATAACAAAGCCCCCTCATCGAGATAAGAAAGCCCCCTCATCGAGTATAACAAAGTCCCCTATTTCGAGTATAACAAAGGCCCCTGATCGAGTATAACAAAGTCCCTTGATCGAGTATAACTAAGTCCCCTTATCGAGTATAATAAAAACCTCTCATCGAGCATAACAAAGCCCCCTGATGGAGTATAAGGAAGGTCCCTGATCAAATGTAAATACGTCCCCTGATCGAGTATAACAAAGTCCCCTAATCGAGTTTAACAAAGCCGCCTGAGCGAGTATAACAAAGCCTCCTAATCGAGTATAACAAAGTCCCCTGATCAAGTATAACGAAAGTCCCTGATCGAATATAAATACGTCCCCTGATCGAGTATAACAAGGTTCCCTAATCGAGTATAACAAAGGCCCCTGATCGAGTATAACAAATGCTCTTATCGAGTATAACAAAGTCCCAAGATCCAGGATAACAAAGAACCCTGACCGAGTATAACAAAGTCCCCTTATCAAGTTTAACAAAGTTCCCTGATCGAGCATAACAAAGCCCCCTGATCGAGTATAAGAAAGGCCCCTGATCGAATATAAAAAAGTCCCATGATCGAGTACAACAAAGCCCCATTATCGAGTATAACAAAGCCCCCTCATCGAGTAAAACAATGCCCCCTGATCGAGTATAACAAAGGAACCTCATCGAGTATAACAAAGCTCCCTGATCGAGTATAACAAAGTCCCCTAATCGAGTTTAACAAAGGCCCTTGATTGAGTATAAAAAAGTCCCCTAATCGAGTATAACAAATTCCCCTGATCGAGTACAACAATATCCCCAGATCGAGTACAACAAGGTCCCCTGATCGAGTATAACAAAGTCGTTTTATCGAGTATAACAAAGTCCCCTGGTCGAGTACAACAAAGTCCAGTGATCGACTATAACAAAGTCCCCTGATCGAGTAAAATATAGTCCCGTGGTCGAGTATAACAAAGCCCCCTGATAATGTATAACAATATCCCCAGATCGAGTATTACAAAGTCCCCTGATCGAGTATAACTAAGTCCTTTTATCGAGTATAACAAAGTCCCCTGGTCGAGTACAACAAAGCCCCCTGATAGAGTATAACCAAGCCACCTTGTCGAGTATAACAATGTCCCCTTGTCGAGTGTAAGAAAGTAACCTGATCGAGTACAACAAAGTTCCCTGGTGGAGTATAACAATGTCCCCTGATCGAGTATAACAAAGTCCCCCGATCGAGGATAACAAAGTCCAATGATCGAGAATAACAAAGTCCCCTGTTCGCGTTTTTCAAAGTCCCTCATCGACTATAACAAAGGCCTCTGATCGAGTATATACAAATTCCCCTGATCGAGCATAACAAAGGCCCCTAATCGAGTATAACAAAGCCCCCCTGTCGAGTATAACAAAGTCCTCTGGTCGAGTGTAACAAAGTCCGCTGATCGAGTATAACATAGTCCCCTGGTCGAGTATAACAAAGTCCCCTGATCGAGTATAAAAAAGCCTCCTAATCGAGTATAACAAAGCTCCCTTGTCGAGTATAACAAAGTCTCCAGGTCGATTGGTCGAGTATAACAAAGCCCATTGATCGAGTAAAACAAAGTCCCCTGATCGAGAAAAACAAACTCACCTGATCGAAAATAACAAAGTCCCCTGATTGAGTATAACAAAGCCCCCTGATCGAGTATAACAAAGGCCCCTGATCGAGTATAAGAAAGTCCTCTGATCGACTTAACAAAGTCACCTGATCGAGTACAACAAAGTCCCTGATTGAGTATAACAAACTCCCCTGATCGAGTATAACAAAGTCCCCTTATCGAGTATAAGAAAGTCCGCAGGTTGACTGTTCGAGTATAACAAAGCCCCCTAATCGAGTATCACAAAGCCCCCTTGTCGAGTATAACAAAGTCCCCAGGTCGACTATTCGAGTATAACAAAGTCCCCTGATCGAGTATAACAAAGTCCCATGATCGAGTATATCAAAGTCCCCTAATCGAGTATAACAAAGTCCCATGATAGAGTATAACAAATGCCCATGATCGAGAATAACAAAGGTCCCTGATCTAGTTTAACAAAGGCCCCTGATCGAGTATAACAATGTCCCCTGATCGAGTACAACAAAGTCCACTGAACGAGTGTAACAAAGGCCCCTGATCGAGTATAACAAAGGTCCCTAAAAGAGTATAACAAAGTCCCCTGATCGAGTATAACAAAGCCCCCTGATCGAGTATAACAAAGCCCCCTGCTCGAGTATAACAAAGGCCCCTGATCGAGTATAACAAAGACCCCTGATCAAATATAACAGAGTCCCCTGATCGAGTACAACAGATGCCCCTAACCGAGTATAACAAAGGCCCCTGATCGAGTATAACAAAGTCCCCTGATCGAGTATAACAAAGCCCCTGAAAGAGTATAATAAAGCCCTTTCATCGCGTATAACAAAGTCCCCACATCGAGTATAAGAAAGTCCCCTCACCGAGAATAACAAAGGCTTCTGATCGACTATATACAAAGTCCCCTGATCGAGCATAACAAATTCCCCAAATCGAGTATAACAAAGCCCCCTTGTCGAGCATAACAAAGTCCTCTGGTCAAGTGTAACAAAGTCCGCTGATCGAGTATAACATAGTCACCTGGTCGAGTAAAACAGAGCCTCCTGATCGAGTATAACAAAGCCCCCTAATCGAGTATAACAAAGCCCCGTTGTCGAGTATAACAAAGTCCTCAGGTCGACTGGTCTAGTATAACAAAGCCCACTAATCGAGTATAACAAAGCCCCCTAATCGAGTATAACAAAGCCCACTTGTCGAGAATAAGAAAGTCCGCAGGTTGACTGTTCAAGTATAACAAAGCCCCCTAATCGAGTATCACAAAGCCCCCTTGTCGAGTATAACAAAGTCCCCAGGTCGACTATTCGAGTATAATAAAGTCCCCTGATCGAGTATAACAAAGTCCCCTAATCGAGTATAACAAAGTCCCCTGATCGAGTATAACAAAGTCCCCTGGTCGAGTATAAGAAAGTCCCCTTATCGAGTATAACAAAGTCCCTGATCGGAGTAAAAGCTACTTGTTCCATTGATGTAAAAGCCCCCTGATAATGTGTAACAATATCCCCAGATCATGATGTGCCAATTACTGATCGATATAACTAAGTCCTTTTATCCAGGTATAACAAAGTCCCCTGGTCAGAGTACGGCAAGCTGATAGAGTATAATGGCCCCCTTGATGAGTATAACAAAGTCCTCTGGTCGAGTGTAACAAAGTCCGCTGATCGAGTAGAACATAGTCCCCTGGTCGAGTATAACAAAGTCCGCTGATCGAGTATAAAAAAGCCTCCTAATCGAGTATAACAAAGCTCCCTTGTCGAGTATAACAAAGTCCCCAGGTCGACTGGTCGAGTATAACAAAGCCCATTGATCGAGTATAACAAAGTCCCCTGGTCGAGTATAACAAAGCCACCTAATCGAGTATAACAAAGCTCCCTAATCGAGTATAAGAAAGCCCCCTTGTCGAGTATAACAAAGTCTCCAGGTCGACTGTTCGGGTATAACAAAGCTCCCTAATCGAGTATAACAAAGTCCCCTTGTCGAGTATAACAAAGTCCCCTTGTCGACTGGTAGAGTATAACAAAGTTCCCTGGTCGAGTATAACAAAATCCCCTAATCGAGTATAACAAAGTCCCCTGATCGAGTTTAACAAAGTCCCCTGGTTGAGTATAACAAAGTCCCCTTATCGAGTATAACAAAGTCTCCCGATCGAGAATAACAAAGTCCCTTGATCGAGAATAAGAAAGAACCCTGATCGAGTACAACAAAGTCCCCTGATCGAGAGTATCAAAGTCCCCTGATCGAGTATAACAAATGTCCCTGATCGAGTATAACAAAGGCCCCTCATCGAGTATAACAACGTCCCCTAATCGAGTATAAGAAAAGCCCCACATTGAGTATAACAAAGTCTCCTGGTCGAGTACAACAAAGTCACCTGATCGAGTACAACAAAGTCACCTGATCGAGAGTAACAAATTCCCCTTTTCGAGTATAACAAAGGCCCCTAATCGAGCATAACAAAGTCACCTAGTCGGGTATATACAAAGTCCCCTGATCGAATATAACAAAGTCCCCTGATCGAGTATAACAAAGCCCCCTGATGGAGTATAACAAAGCCCCTGATCGAGTAAAACAAAGCCCCCTGATCGAGTATAACAAAGTCCCCTAATCGAGTTTAACAAAGGCCCTTTATTGAGTATAACAAAGTCCCTTGATCGAGTATAAAAAATTTTCCTGATCGAGTATAACAATATCCCCAGATCGAGTACAACAAAGTCCCCTGATCGAGTATAACAAAGCCCCCTGATCGAGAATAACAAACTCCCCTATTAGAGTATAACAAAGGTCCCTTATTGAGTATAACAAAGAACCCTGGCCGAGTATAACAAAGCCCCCCTCATCGAGTATAACAAAGGCCCCTAATCGAGTATAAGAAAGTCCCCTGATCGAGTATAACAAAGTCCCCTCATCGAGTTTAACAAAGGCCCTTGATTGAGTATAACAAAGTCCCCTGATCGAGTATAACAAATTCCCCTGGTCGAGTATAACAATATCCCCAGATCGAGTACAACAAAGTCCCTTGATCGAGTATAAAAAAGTCGTTTTATCGAGTATAACAAAGTCCCCTGGTCGAGTACAACAAAGTCACATGATCGACTATAACAAAGTCCCCTGATCGAGTTTAACATACTCCCCTGGTCGAGTATAACAAAGCCCCCTGATCGAGTATAACAAAGCCCCCTGATCGAGTATAACAAAGCCCCCTGATCGAGTATAACAAAGCCCCCTGATCGAGTATAACAAAGTCCAATAATTGAGAATAACAAAGTCCCCTGATCAAGTATAACAAAGCCCCCTCATCGAGTATGACAAAGGCCTCTGATCGAATATAACAAAGTCCCCTGATCGAGTATAACAAAGTTCCCTAATCGAGTATAACAAGTTCCCCTAATCGAGTATAACATAGGCCCCTCATCGAGTATAACAACGTCCCAAGATCGAGTACAACAATGCCCCTTGATCGAGTATAACAAAGCAACCTGATCGAGTATAAGAAAGTCCCCTGATCGAGTATAACAAAGCCCCCTGATCGAGAATAACAAAGTCCCCTATTCGAGTATAACAAAGGTCCCTTATTGAATATAACAAAGAACCCTGGCCGAGTATAAGAAAGCCCCCTCATCGAGTATAACAAAGGCCCCTAATCGAGTATAATAATGTCCCCTGATCGAGTGTAACAAAGGCCCCTCATCGAGTATAACAAAGCCCCTGATCGAGTATAACAAAGTACCCTGATCGAGTATAACAATGCTCCATGATCGAGTATAACAAAGCAACCTGATCGAGTATAACAAAGCCCCCTGATCGAGTATAACAAAGCCCCCTGATCGAGAATAACAAAGCCCTCTGATCGAGTATAACAATGTCTCCAATTCGAGTATAACAAAGGTCCCAGATCGAGTATACAAAGTCCCCTGTTCGAGTATAACAAAGTTTCCTGGTCGAGTATAACAAAGTCCGTTGATCGATTATAACAAAGTCCCCTGATCGAGTGGAACAAAGTCCCCTGATCGACTAAAACAAAGTCCCCTGATCGAGTATAACATAGTCCCCTGGTCGAGTATAACAAAGTCCCCTCATCGAGTATAACAAAGCCCCCTAATCGAGTATAACAAAGACCCTTGTCGAGTATAACAAAGTCTCCAGGTCGACTGGTCGAGTACAACAAAGCTTCCTGGTCGAGTATAACAAAGTCCCCTAATCGAGTATAACAAAGTCCCCTGATCGAGTATAACAAAGTCCCCTGGTCGAGTATAACAAGGTCTTCTTATCGAGTATAACAAAGTCCCCTGAACGAGTATAACAAAGTTCCCTGGTGGAGTATAACAAAGTCCCCTGACCGAGTATAACAGAGTCCATTGATCGAGTACAACAGATGCCCCTAACTGAGTATAACAAAAGCCCCTGATCGAGTATAACAAAATCCCCTGATCGAGTATAATAAAGCCCCCTGAAAGAGTATAATAAAGCCCCTTCATCGCGTATAACAAAGTTCCCTCATCGAGTATAACAAAGGCCTCTTATCGAGTATATACAAAGTCCCCTGATCGAGCATAACAAAGGCCCCTAATCGAGTATAACAAAGCCCTCTTGTCGAGTAAAACAAAGTCCTCTGGTCGAGTGTAACAAAGTCCGCTGATCGAGTATAACATAGTCCCCTGGTCGAGTATAACAAAGCCCCCTGATCGAGTATTAAAAAGCCTCCTAATCGAGTATAACAAAGCTCCCTTGTCGAGTATAACAAAGTCCCAAGGTCGACTGGTCGAGTATAACAAAGCCCATTGATCGAGTATAACAAAGTCCCCTGGTCGAGTATAACAAAGTCCCCTGGTCGAGTATAACAAAGTCACCTAATCGAGTATAACAAAGCTCCCTAATCGAGTATAAGAAAGCCCCCTTGTCGAGTATAACAAGGTCTCCAGGTCGACTGTTCGAGTATAACAAAGCCCTCTAATCGAGTATAACAAAGTCCCCTTGTCGAGTATAACAAAGTCCCCAGGTCGACTGGTCGAGTATAACAAAGTTCCATGGTCGAGTATAACAAAGTCCCCTAATCGAGTTTAACAAAGTCCCCTGATCGAGTTTAACAAAGTCCCCTGTTTGAGTATAACAAAGTCCTCTTATCGAGTATAACAAAGTCTCCCGATCGAGAATAACAAAGTCCCTTGATCGAGAATAAGAAAGAACCCTGATCGAGTATAACAAAGTCCTCTGGTGGAGTATAACAAAGTCCCCTGATCGAGTATAACAAATGTCCCTGATCGAGTATAACAAAGGCCCCTCATCGAGTATAACAACGTCCCCTAATCGAGTATAAGAAAAGCCCCACATTGAGTATAACAAAGTCTCCTGGTCGAGTACAACAAAGTCACCTGATCGAGTACAACAAAGTCCCCTGATCGAGAGTAACAAAGTCCCCTTTTCGATTATAACAAAGGCCCCTAATCGAGCATAACAAAGTCACCTAGTCGGGGATATACAAAGTCCCCTGATCGAATATAAGAAAGTCCCCTCATCGAGTATAACAAAGCCCCCTGATCGAGTATAACAAAGCCCCTGATCGAGTAAAACAAAGCCCCCTGATCGAGTATAACAAAGTCCCCTAATCGAGTTTAACAAAGGCCCTTGATTGAGTATAACAAAGTCCCCTGATCGAGTATAACAAATTTTCCTGATCGAGTATAACAATATCCCCAGATCGAGTACAACAAAGTCCCCTGATCGAGTATAACAAAGCCCCCTGATCGAGGGGCCATTCCCTATTAGGGTACAACAAGGTCCTTATTGGAGTATAACAAGAACCTGGCCAAAACAACAACCGGCCCCCCCTCATGGTATAACAAGGCCCTAATCAGTGAAAGTCCCTGATCGGGTGTGTAAAGTCCCTCATCGAGTTTTAACAAAGGCCCTTGATTGAGTATAACAAATGCCCCTCATCGAGTATAACAAAGTCCTGGGTCGGTATATAATATCCCACAGATCGAAATTGTAAATCCCTTGATCGAGTATAAAAAAGTCGTTTTTATCAGGTATAACAAAAGTCCCCTGGTCAGGTACAACAAAGTCACATGATCGTATAACAAAGTCCCCTGATCGAGTTTAACATACTCTGGTCGGTATGACTTAGCTGGTCGAGTATAACAAAGCCCTGATCAGAATATAACAAAGTCCAGCTAATCAAATAACAAAGTCCCCTGATCAAGTATAACAAAGCCCTCATCAGGTATGACAAAGACTCTGATCGGCGTTATAACCATCCCCTGATCGAGTATAACAAATTCCCTAATCGAGTATAACAAGTTCCCCTAATCGAGTATAACAAAGGCCCCTCATCGAGTATAACAACGTCCCAAGATCGAGTATAACAATGCCCCCTGATCGAGTATAACAAAGCAACCTGATCGAGTATAAGAAAGTCCCCTGATCGAGTATAACAAAGCCCCCTGATCGAGAATAACAAAGTCCCCTATTCGAGTATAACAAAGGTCCCTTATTGAATATAACAAAGAACCCTGGCCGAGTATAACAAAGCCCCCTCATCGAGTATAACAAAGGCCCCTAATCGAGTATAATAATGTCCCCTGATCGAGTGTAACAAAGTCCACTGATCGAGTATAACAAAGGCCCCTCATCGAGTATAACAAAGCCCCTGATCGAGTATAACAAAGTACCCTGATCGAGTATAACAATGCTCCCTGATCGAGTATAACAAAGCAACCTGATCGAGTATAACAAAGCCCCCTGATCGAGTATAACAAAGCCCCCTGATCGAGAATAACAAAGCCCTCTGATCGAGTATAACAATGTCTCCAATTCCTTGATATGAGCTTTGGTCGGTGTACAAGTCCCCTGTTTGGTATAACAAAGTCCCTGATCAGGTATAACCAAAGTCCTAGATCAGGTATAACAAAGTCCCCTGATTTAGGTACAACAAGTCCTGATCGAGTATAAAGCCCCTCATCTAGAGCTGTATAAAAGTCCCCTGATCGAGTATAACAAAGACCCTTGTCGTGTATAACAAAGTCCCCAAGTCGACTGGTCGAGTATAATAAAGTCCCCCGATCGAGTACAACAAAGTTTCCTGGTCGAGTATAACAAAGTCCGTTGATCGATTTTAACAAAGTCCCCTGATCGAGTGTAACAAAGTCCCCTGATCAACTAAAACAAAGTCCCCTGATCGAGTATAACATAGTCCCCTGGTCGAGTATAACAAAGTCCCCTCATCGAGTATAACAAAGCCCCCTAATCGAGTATAACAAAGACCCTTGTCGAGTATAACAAAGTCTCCAGGTCGACTGGTCGAGTACAACAAAGTTTCCTGGTCGAGTATAACAAAGTCCCCTAATCGAGTATAACAAAGTCCCCTGATCGAGTATAACAAATTCCCCTGGTCGAGTATAACAAGGTCTTCTTATCGAGTATAACAAAGTCCCCTGATCGAGTATAACAAAGTTCCCTGGTGGAGTATAACAAAGTCCCCTGACCGAGTAAAACAGAGTCCCCTCATCGAAAATAACAAAGTCCCCTGATTGAGTATAACAGAGCCTCCTGATCGAGTATAACAAAGGCCCCTGATCGACTATAAGATTGACCCCTTATCGAGAATAACAAAGTCCTCTGAACGAGTATAACAAAGCCCCAGATCGAGTATAACAAAGCCGCCTCATCGATTATAAAAAAGGCCCTGATCGAGTATAATAAAGCCCCCTGATCGAGTATACCAAAGCCCCATATCGAGTATAACAAAGCCCTCGTGAGATGAAGCCCCCTCATCGGTATAACAAGTCCTATTTCAAATTATATATAAAGGCCCTGATCGAGTATATGGCAGTCCGGTCGAGTATAACTAAGTCCCCTTAACTCAGGTATAATAAAACCTCTCATCGAGCACATAACAAAGCCCTGATGGAGTATAAAGGAAGATTTTAGTCAAATGTAAATGCCGTCCCTGATCGGGTATAACAAAGTCCCCTAATCGGGTTTAACAAAGCCGCCTGAGCGAGTATAACAAAGCCTCCTAATCGAGTATAACAAAGTCCCTGATCCTGCAAGTATAACGAAAGTCCTGATCGAATATAAATACGTCTGATCCAGGTATATAAAGTCCTGATCGAGTATAACAAAGTTCCCTGGTGGAGTATAACAAAGTCCCCTGACCGAGTAAAACAGAGTCCCCTCATCGAAAATAACAAAGTCCCCTGATTGAGTATAACAGAGCCTCCTGATCGAGTATAACAAAGGCCCCTGATCGACTATAAGATTGACCCCTTATCGAGAATAACAAAGTCCTCTGAACGAGTATAACAAAGCCCCAGATCGAGTATAACAAAGCCGCCTCATCGATTATAAAAAAGGCCCTGATCGAGTATAATAAAGCCCCCTGATCGAGTATACCAAAGCCCCATATCGAGTATAACAAAGCCCCCTCATCGAGATAAGAAAGCCCCCTCATCGAGTATAACAAAGTCCCCTATTTCGAGTATAACAAAGGCCCCTGATCGAGTATAACAAAGTCCCTTGATCGAGTATAACTAAGTCCCCTTATCGAGTATAATAAAAACCTCTCATCGAGCATAACAAAGCCCCCTGATGGAGTATAAGGAAGGTCCCTGATCAAATGTAAATACGTCCCCTGATCGAGTATAACAAAGTCCCCTAATCGAGTTTAACAAAGCCGCCTGAGCGAGTATAACAAAGCCTCCTAATCGAGTATAACAAAGTCCCCTGATCAAGTATAACGAAAGTCCCTGATCGAATATAAATACGTCCCCTGATCGAGTATAACAAGGTTCCCTAATCGAGTATAACAAAGGCCCCTGATCGAGTATAACAAATGCTCTTATCGAGTATAACAAAGTCCCAAGATCCAGGATAACAAAGAACCCTGACCGAGTATAACAAAGTCCCCTTATCAAGTTTAACAAAGTTCCCTGATCGAGCATAACAAAGCCCCCTGATCGAGTATAAGAAAGGCCCCTGATCGAATATAAAAAAGTCCCATGATCGAGTACAACAAAGCCCCATTATCGAGTATAACAAAGCCCCCTCATCGAGTAAAACAATGCCCCCTGATCGAGTATAACAAAGGAACCTCATCGAGTATAACAAAGCTCCCTGATCGAGTATAACAAAGTCCCCTAATCGAGTTTAACAAAGGCCCTTGATTGAGTATAAAAAAGTCCCCTAATCGAGTATAACAAATTCCCCTGATCGAGTACAACAATATCCCCAGATCGAGTACAACAAGGTCCCCTGATCGAGTATAACAAAGTCGTTTTATCGAGTATAACAAAGTCCCCTGGTCGAGTACAACAAAGTCCAGTGATCGACTATAACAAAGTCCCCTGATCGAGTAAAATATAGTCCCGTGGTCGAGTATAACAAAGCCCCCTGATAATGTATAACAATATCCCCAGATCGAGTATTACAAAGTCCCCTGATCGAGTATAACTAAGTCCTTTTATCGAGTATAACAAAGTCCCCTGGTCGAGTACAACAAAGCCCCCTGATAGAGTATAACCAAGCCACCTTGTCGAGTATAACAATGTCCCCTTGTCGAGTGTAAGAAAGTAACCTGATCGAGTACAACAAAGTTCCCTGGTGGAGTATAACAATGTCCCCTGATCGAGTATAACAAAGTCCCCCGATCGAGGATAACAAAGTCCAATGATCGAGAATAACAAAGTCCCCTGTTCGCGTTTTTCAAAGTCCCTCATCGACTATAACAAAGGCCTCTGATCGAGTATATACAAATTCCCCTGATCGAGCATAACAAAGGCCCCTAATCGAGTATAACAAAGCCCCCCTGTCGAGTATAACAAAGTCCTCTGGTCGAGTGTAACAAAGTCCGCTGATCGAGTATAACATAGTCCCCTGGTCGAGTATAACAAAGTCCCCTGATCGAGTATAAAAAAGCCTCCTAATCGAGTATAACAAAGCTCCCTTGTCGAGTATAACAAAGTCTCCAGGTCGATTGGTCGAGTATAACAAAGCCCATTGATCGAGTAAAACAAAGTCCCCTGATCGAGAAAAACAAACTCACCTGATCGAAAATAACAAAGTCCCCTGATTGAGTATAACAAAGCCCCCTGATCGAGTATAACAAAGGCCCCTGATCGAGTATAAGAAAGTCCTCTGATCGACTTAACAAAGTCACCTGATCGAGTACAACAAAGTCCCTGATTGAGTATAACAAACTCCCCTGATCGAGTATAACAAAGTCCCCTTATCGAGTATAAGAAAGTCCGCAGGTTGACTGTTCGAGTATAACAAAGCCCCCTAATCGAGTATCACAAAGCCCCCTTGTCGAGTATAACAAAGTCCCCAGGTCGACTATTCGAGTATAACAAAGTCCCCTGATCGAGTATAACAAAGTCCCATGATCGAGTATATCAAAGTCCCCTAATCGAGTATAACAAAGTCCCATGATAGAGTATAACAAATGCCCATGATCGAGAATAACAAAGGTCCCTGATCTAGTTTAACAAAGGCCCCTGATCGAGTATAACAATGTCCCCTGATCGAGTACAACAAAGTCCACTGAACGAGTGTAACAAAGGCCCCTGATCGAGTATAACAAAGGTCCCTAAAAGAGTATAACAAAGTCCCCTGATCGAGTATAACAAAGCCCCCTGATCGAGTATAACAAAGCCCCCTGCTCGAGTATAACAAAGGCCCCTGATCGAGTATAACAAAGACCCCTGATCAAATATAACAGAGTCCCCTGATCGAGTACAACAGATGCCCCTAACCGAGTATAACAAAGGCCCCTGATCGAGTATAACAAAGTCCCCTGATCGAGTATAACAAAGCCCCTGAAAGAGTATAATAAAGCCCTTTCATCGCGTATAACAAAGTCCCCACATCGAGTATAAGAAAGTCCCCTCACCGAGAATAACAAAGGCTTCTGATCGACTATATACAAAGTCCCCTGATCGAGCATAACAAATTCCCCAAATCGAGTATAACAAAGCCCCCTTGTCGAGCATAACAAAGTCCTCTGGTCAAGTGTAACAAAGTCCGCTGATCGAGTATAACATAGTCACCTGGTCGAGTAAAACAGAGCCTCCTGATCGAGTATAACAAAGCCCCCTAATCGAGTATAACAAAGCCCCGTTGTCGAGTATAACAAAGTCCTCAGGTCGACTGGTCTAGTATAACAAAGCCCACTAATCGAGTATAACAAAGCCCCCTAATCGAGTATAACAAAGCCCACTTGTCGAGAATAAGAAAGTCCGCAGGTTGACTGTTCAAGTATAACAAAGCCCCCTAATCGAGTATCACAAAGCCCCCTTGTCGAGTATAACAAAGTCCCCAGGTCGACTATTCGAGTATAATAAAGTCCCCTGATCGAGTATAACAAAGTCCCCTAATCGAGTATAACAAAGTCCCCTGATCGAGTATAACAAAGTCCCCTGGTCGAGTATAAGAAAGTCCCCTTATCGAGTATAACAAAGTCGACTGATCGAGTATAACAAAGTCCCTTGATCGAGTATAAAGCCCCTGATAATGTATAACAATATCCCCAGATCGTACAAAGTCCCCTGATCGAGTATAACAAAGTCCTTTATCGAGTATAACAAAGTCATAACAAAGCCCCTGATCGAGTATAACAAGCCCCTTGTCGAGTATAACAAAGTCCTCTGGTCGAGTGTAACAAAGTCCGCTGATCGAGTATAACATAGTCCCCTGGTCGAGTATAACAAAGCCCCTGATCGAGTATAAAAAAGCCTCCTAATCGAGTATAACAAAGCTCCCTTGTCGAGTATAACAAAGTCCCCAGGTCGACTGGTCGAGTATAACAAAGCCCATTGATCGAGTATAACAAAGTCCCCTGGTCGAGTATAACAAAGCCACCTAATCGAGTATAACAAAGCTCCCTAATCGAGTATAAGAAAGCCCCCTTGTCGAGTATAACAAAGTCTCCAGGTCGACTGTTCGGGTATAACAAAGCTCCCTAATCGAGTATAACAAAGTCCCCTTGTCGAGTATAACAAAGTCCCCTTGTCGACTGGTCGAGTATAACAAAGTTCCCTGGTCGAGTATAACAAAATCCCCTAATCGAGTATAACAAAGTCCCCTGATCGAGTTTAACAAAGTCCCCTGGTTGAGTATAACAAAGTCCCCTTATCGAGTATAACAAAGTCTCCCGATCGAGAATAACAAAGTCCCTTGATCGAGAATAAGAAAGAACCCTGATCGAGTACAACAAAGTCCCCTGATCGAGAGTATCAAAGTCCCCTGATCGAGTATAACAAATGTCCCTGATCGAGTATAACAAAGGCCCCTCATCGAGTATAACAACGTCCCCTAATCGAGTATAAGAAAAGCCCCACATTGAGTATAACAAAGTCTCCTGGTCGAGTACAACAAAGTCACCTGATCGAGTACAACAAAGTCCCCTGATCGAGAGTAACAAAGTCCCCTTTTCGATTATAACAAAGGCCCCTAATCGAGCATAACAAAGTCACCTAGTCGGGTATATACAAAGTCCCCTGATCGAATATAACAAAGTCCCCTGATCGAGTATAACAAAGCCCCCTGATGGAGTATAACAAAGCCCCTGATCGAGTAAAACAAAGCCCCCTGATCGAGTATAACAAAGTCCCCTAATCGAGTTTAACAAAGGCCCTTTATTGAGTATAACAAAGTCCCTTGATCGAGTATAAAAAATTTTCCTGATCGAGTATAACAATATCCCCAGATCGAGTACAACAAAGTCCCCTGATCGAGTATAACAAAGCCCCCTGATCGAGAATAACAAACTCCCCTATTAGAGTATAACAAAGGTCCCTTATTGAGTATAACAAAGAACCCTGGCCGAGTATAACAAAGCCCCCCTCATCGAGTATAACAAAGGCCCCTAATCGAGTATAAGAAAGTCCCCTGATCGAGTATAACAAAGTCCCCTCATCGAGTTTAACAAAGGCCCTTGATTGAGTATAACAAAGTCCCCTGATCGAGAATAACAAATTCCCCTGGTCGAGTATAACAATATCCCCAGATCGAGTACAACAAAGTCCCCTGATCGAGTATAAAAAAGTCGTTTTATCGAGTATAACAAAGTCCCCTGGTCGAGTACAACAAAGTCACATGATCGACTATAACAAAGTCCCCTGATCGAGTTTAACATACTCCCCTGGTCGAGTATAACAAAGCCCCCTGATCGAGTATAACAAAGCCCCCTGATCGAGTATAACAAAGCCCCCTGATCGAGTATAACAAAGCCCCCTGATCGAGTATAACAAAGTCCAATAATTGAGAATAACAAAGTCCCCTGATCAAGTATAACAAAGCCCCCTCATCGAGTATGACAAAGGCCTCTGATCGAATATAACAAAGTCCCCTGATCGAGTATAACAAAGTTCCCTAATCGAGTATAACAAGTTCCCCTAATCGAGTATAACATAGGCCCCTCATCGAGTATAACAACGTCCCAAGATCGAGTACAACAATGCCCCTTGATCGAGTATAACAAAGCAACCTGATCGAGTATAAGAAAGTCCCCTGATCGAGTATAACAAAGCCCCCTGATCGAGAATAACAAAGTCCCCTATTCGAGTATAACAAAGGTCCCTTATTGAATATAACAAAGAACCCTGGCCGAGTATAAGAAAGCCCCCTCATCGAGTATAACAAAGGCCCCTAATCGAGTATAATAATGTCCCCTGATCGAGTGTAACAAAGGCCCCTCATCGAGTATAACAAAGCCCCTGATCGAGTATAACAAAGTACCCTGATCGAGTATAACAATGCTCCATGATCGAGTATAACAAAGCAACCTGATCGAGTATAACAAAGCCCCCTGATCGAGTATAACAAAGCCCCCTGATCGAGAATAACAAAGCCCTCTGATCGAGTATAACAATGTCTCCAATTCGAGTATAACAAAGGTCCCAGATCGAGTATACAAAGTCCCCTGTTCGAGTATAACAAAGTTTCCTGGTCGAGTATAACAAAGTCCGTTGATCGATTATAACAAAGTCCCCTGATCGAGTGGAACAAAGTCCCCTGATCGACTAAAACAAAGTCCCCTGATCGAGTATAACATAGTCCCCTG
This sequence comes from Homarus americanus, assembly GCF_018991925.1. NCBI lineage: Eukaryota > Metazoa > Arthropoda > Malacostraca > Decapoda > Nephropidae > Homarus > Homarus americanus. The sequence continues at coordinate 14,370,711 of NW_024748109.1, forward strand.
GTCGAGTATAACAAAGTCCCCTCATCGAGTATAACAAAGCCCCCTAATCGAGTATAACAAAGACCCTTGTCGAGTATAACAAAGTCTCCAGGTCGACTGGTCGAGTACAACAAAGCTTCCTGGTCGAGTATAACAAAGTCCCCTAATCGAGTATAACAAAGTCCCCTGATCGAGTATAACAAAGTCCCCTGGTCGAGTATAACAAGGTCTTCTTATCGAGTATAACAAAGTCCCCTGAACGAGTATAACAAAGTTCCCTGGTGGAGTATAACAAAGTCCCCTGACCGAGTATAACAGAGTCCATTGATCGAGTACAACAGATGCCCCTAACTGAGTATAACAAAAGCCCCTGATCGAGTATAACAAAATCCCCTGATCGAGTATAATAAAGCCCCCTGAAAGAGTATAATAAAGCCCCTTCATCGCGTATAACAAAGTTCCCTCATCGAGTATAACAAAGGCCTCTTATCGAGTATATACAAAGTCCCCTGATCGAGCATAACAAAGGCCCCTAATCGAGTATAACAAAGCCCTCTTGTCGAGTAAAACAAAGTCCTCTGGTCGAGTGTAACAAAGTCCGCTGATCGAGTATAACATAGTCCCCTGGTCGAGTATAACAAAGCCCCCTGATCGAGTATTAAAAAGCCTCCTAATCGAGTATAACAAAGCTCCCTTGTCGAGTATAACAAAGTCCCAAGGTCGACTGGTCGAGTATAACAAAGCCCATTGATCGAGTATAACAAAGTCCCCTGGTCGAGTATAACAAAGTCCCCTGGTCGAGTATAACAAAGTCACCTAATCGAGTATAACAAAGCTCCCTAATCGAGTATAAGAAAGCCCCCTTGTCGAGTATAACAAGGTCTCCAGGTCGACTGTTCGAGTATAACAAAGCCCTCTAATCGAGTATAACAAAGTCCCCTTGTCGAGTATAACAAAGTCCCCAGGTCGACTGGTCGAGTATAACAAAGTTCCATGGTCGAGTATAACAAAGTCCCCTAATCGAGTTTAACAAAGTCCCCTGATCGAGTTTAACAAAGTCCCCTGTTTGAGTATAACAAAGTCCTCTTATCGAGTATAACAAAGTCTCCCGATCGAGAATAACAAAGTCCCTTGATCGAGAATAAGAAAGAACCCTGATCGAGTATAACAAAGTCCTCTGGTGGAGTATAACAAAGTCCCCTGATCGAGTATAACAAATGTCCCTGATCGAGTATAACAAAGGCCCCTCATCGAGTATAACAACGTCCCCTAATCGAGTATAAGAAAAGCCCCACATTGAGTATAACAAAGTCTCCTGGTCGAGTACAACAAAGTCACCTGATCGAGTACAACAAAGTCCCCTGATCGAGAGTAACAAAGTCCCCTTTTCGATTATAACAAAGGCCCCTAATCGAGCATAACAAAGTCACCTAGTCGGGGATATACAAAGTCCCCTGATCGAATATAAGAAAGTCCCCTCATCGAGTATAACAAAGCCCCCTGATCGAGTATAACAAAGCCCCTGATCGAGTAAAACAAAGCCCCCTGATCGAGTATAACAAAGTCCCCTAATCGAGTTTAACAAAGGCCCTTGATTGAGTATAACAAAGTCCCCTGATCGAGTATAACAAATTTTCCTGATCGAGTATAACAATATCCCCAGATCGAGTACAACAAAGTCCCCTGATCGAGTATAACAAAGCCCCCTGATCGAGAATAACAAACTCCCCTATTAGAGTATAACAAAGGTCCCTTATTGAGTATAACAAAGAACCCTGGCCGAGTATAACAAAGCCCCCCTCATCGAATATATCAAAGGCCCCTAATCGAGTATAAGAAAGTCCCCTGATCGAGTATAACAAAGTCCCCTCATCGAGTTTAACAAAGGCCCTTGATTGAGTATAACAAAGTCCCCTGATCGAGTATAACAAATTCCCCTGGTCGAGTATAACAATATCCCCAGATCGAGTACAACAAAGTCCCTTGATCGAGTATAAAAAAGTCGTTTTATCGAGTATAACAAAGTCCCCTGGTCGAGTACAACAAAGTCACATGATCGACTATAACAAAGTCCCCTGATCGAGTTTAACATACTCCCCTGGTCGAGTATAACAAAGCCCCCTGATCGAGTATAACAAAGCCCCCTGATCGAGTATAACAAAGTCCAATAATCGAGAATAACAAAGTCCCCTGATCAAGTATAACAAAGCCCCCTCATCGAGTATGACAAAGGCCTCTGATCGAGTATAACAAAGTCCCCTGATCGAGTATAACAAAGTTCCCTAATCGAGTATAACAAGTTCCCCTAATCGAGTATAACAAAGGCCCCTCATCGAGTATAACAACGTCCTGATCAGTATAACAATGCCCCTGATCGAGTATAACAAAGCAACCTGATCGAGTATAAGAAAGTCCCTGATCGAGTATAACAAAGCCCCCTGATCGAGAATAACAAAGTCCCCTATTCGAGTATAACAAAGGTCCCTTATTGAATATAACAAAGAACCCTACGAGATAACAAAGCCCTCATCGAGTATAACATAATGTGTCCCCTGATCGAGTGTAACAAAGTCCACTGATCGAGTATAACAAAGGCCCTCATCGAGTATAACAAAGCCCTGATCGAGTATAACAGCCCTGATCGAGTATAACAATGCTCCCTGATCGAGTATAACAGCAACCTGATCGAGTAACAAAGCCCCTGATCGAGTATAACAAAGCCCCTGATCGAGAATAACAAAGCCCTCTTATCGAGTATACAATGTTCCAATTCGAGTATAACAAGCGCCCCAGATCGAGTATACAAAGTCCCCTGTTCGAGTATAACAAAGTCCCCTGATCGAGTATAACAAAGTCCCTAGATCGAGTATAACAAAAGTCCCTGATTGAGTACAACAAAGTCCCCTGATCGAGTATAACAAAGCCCTCATCGAGAATAACAAAGTCCCCTGATCGAGTATAACAAAGACCCTTGTCGTGTATAACAAAGTCCCCAAGTCGACTGGTCGAGTATAATAAAGTCCCCCGATCGAGTACAACAAAGTTTCCTGGTCGAGTATAACAAAGTCCGTTGATCGATTTTAACAAAGTCCCCTGATCGAGTGTAACAAAGTCCCCTGATCAACTAAAACAAAGTCCCCTGATCGAGTATAACATAGTCCCCTGGTCGAGTATAACAAAGTCCCCTCATCGAGTATAACAAAGCCCCCTAATCGAGTATAACAAAGACCCTTGTCGAGTATAACAAAGTCTCCAGGTCGACTGGTCGAGTACAACAAAGTTTCCTGGTCGAGTATAACAAAGTCCCCTAATCGAGTATAACAAAGTCCCCTGATCGAGTATAACAAATTCCCCTGGTCGAGTATAACAAGGTCTTCTTATCGAGTATAACAAAGTCCCCTGATCGAGTATAACAAAGTTCCCTGGTGGAGTATAACAAAGTCCCCTGACCGAGTAAAACAGAGTCCCCTCATCGAAAATAACAAAGTCCCCTGATTGAGTATAACAGAGCCTCCTGATCGAGTATAACAAAGGCCCCTGATCGACTATAAGATTGACCCCTTATCGAGAATAACAAAGTCCTCTGAACGAGTATAACAAAGCCCCAGATCGAGTATAACAAAGCCGCCTCATCGATTATAAAAAAGGCCCTGATCGAGTATAATAAAGCCCCCTGATCGAGTATACCAAAGCCCCATATCGAGTATAACAAAGCCCCCTCATCGAGATAAGAAAGCCCCCTCATCGAGTATAACAAAGTCCCCTATTTCGAGTATAACAAAGGCCCCTGATCGAGTATAACAAAGTCCCTTGATCGAGTATAACTAAGTCCCCTTATCGAGTATAATAAAAACCTCTCATCGAGCATAACAAAGCCCCCTGATGGAGTATAAGGAAGGTCCCTGATCAAATGTAAATACGTCCCCTGATCGAGTATAACAAAGTCCCCTAATCGAGTTTAACAAAGCCGCCTGAGCGAGTATAACAAAGCCTCCTAATCGAGTATAACAAAGTCCCCTGATCAAGTATAACGAAAGTCCCTGATCGAATATAAATACGTCCCTATCGAGTATAACAAAGTCCCCTGATCGAGTATAACAAAGTTCCCTGGTGGAGTATAACAAAGTCCCCTGACCGAGTAAAACAGAGTCCCCTCATCGAAAATAACAAAGTCCCCTGATTGAGTATAACAGAGCCTCCTGATCGAGTATAACAAAGGCCCCTGATCGACTATAAGATTGACCCCTTATCGAGAATAACAAAGTCCTCTGAACGAGTATAACAAAGCCCCAGATCGAGTATAACAAAGCCGCCTCATCGATTATAAAAAAGGCCCTGATCGAGTATAATAAAGCCCCCTGATCGAGTATACCAAAGCCCCATATCGAGTATAACAAAGCCCCCTCATCGAGATAAGAAAGCCCCCTCATCGAGTATAACAAAGTCCCCTATTTCGAGTATAACAAAGGCCCCTGATCGAGTATAACAAAGTCCCTTGATCGAGTATAACTAAGTCCCCTTATCGAGTATAATAAAAACCTCTCATCGAGCATAACAAAGCCCCCTGATGGAGTATAAGGAAGGTCCCTGATCAAATGTAAATACGTCCCCTGATCGAGTATAACAAAGTCCCCTAATCGAGTTTAACAAAGCCGCCTGAGCGAGTATAACAAAGCCTCCTAATCGAGTATAACAAAGTCCCCTGATCAAGTATAACGAAAGTCCCTGATCGAATATAAATACGTCCCCTGATCGAGTATAACAAGGTTCCCTAATCGAGTATAACAAAGGCCCCTGATCGAGTATAACAAATGCCCCTTATCGAGTATAACAAAGTCCCAAGATCCAGGATAACAAAGAACCCTGACCGAGTATAACAAAGTCCCCTTATCAAGTTTAACAAAGTTCCCTGATCGAGCATAACAAAGCCCCCTGATCGAGTATAAGAAAGGCCCCTGATCGAATATAAAAAAGTCCCATGATCGAGTACAACAAAGCCCCATTATCGAGTATAACAAAGCCCCCTCATCGAGTAAAACAATGCCCCCTGATCGAGTATAACAAAGGAACCTCATCGAGTATAACAAAGCTCCCTGATCGAGTATAACAAAGTCCCCTAATCGAGTTTAACAAAGGCCCTTGATTGAGTATAAAAAAGTCCCCTAATCGAGTATAACAAATTCCCCTGATCGAGTACAACAATATCCCCAGATCGAGTACAACAAGGTCCCCTGATCGAGTATAACAAAGTCGTTTTATCGAGTATAACAAAGTCCCCTGGTCGAGTACAACAAAGTCCAGTGATCGACTATAACAAAGTCCCCTGATCGAGTAAAATATAGTCCCGTGGTCGAGTATAACAAAGCCCCCTGATAATGTATAACAATATCCCCAGATCGAGTATTACAAAGTCCCCTGATCGAGTATAACTAAGTCCTTTTATCGAGTATAACAAAGTCCCCTGGTCGAGTACAACAAAGCCCCCTGATAGAGTATAACCAAGCCACCTTGTCGAGTATAACAATGTCCCCTTGTCGAGTGTAAGAAAGTAACCTGATCGAGTACAACAAAGTTCCCTGGTGGAGTATAACAATGTCCCCTGATCGAGTATAACAAAGTCCCCCGATCGAGGATAACAAAGTCCAATGATCGAGAATAACAAAGTCCCCTGTTCGCGTTTTTCAAAGTCCCTCATCGACTATAACAAAGGCCTCTGATCGAGTATATACAAATTCCCCTGATCGAGCATAACAAAGGCCCCTAATCGAGTATAACAAAGCCCCCCTGTCGAGTATAACAAAGTCCTCTGGTCGAGTGTAACAAAGTCCGCTGATCGAGTATAACATAGTCCCCTGGTCGAGTATAACAAAGTCCCCTGATCGAGTATAAAAAAGCCTCCTAATCGAGTATAACAAAGCTCCCTTGTCGAGTATAACAAAGTCTCCAGGTCGATTGGTCGAGTATAACAAAGCCCATTGATCGAGTAAAACAAAGTCCCCTGATCGAGAAAAACAAACTCACCTGATCGAAAATAACAAAGTCCCCTGATTGAGTATAACAAAGCCCCCTGATCGAGTATAACAAAGGCCCCTGATCGAGTATAAGAAAGTCCTCTGATCGACTTAACAAAGTCACCTGATCGAGTACAACAAAGTCCCTGATTGAGTATAACAAACTCCCCTGATCGAGTATAACAAAGTCCCCTTATCGAGTATAAGAAAGTCCGCAGGTTGACTGTTCGAGTATAACAAAGCCCCCTAATCGAGTATCACAAAGCCCCCTTGTCGAGTATAACAAAGTCCCCAGGTCGACTATTCGAGTATAACAAAGTCCCCTGATCGAGTATAACAAAGTCCCATGATCGAGTATATCAAAGTCCCCTAATCGAGTATAACAAAGTCCCATGATAGAGTATAACAAATGCCCATGATCGAGAATAACAAAGGTCCCTGATCTAGTTTAACAAAGGCCCCTGATCGAGTATAACAATGTCCCCTGATCGAGTACAACAAAGTCCACTGAACGAGTGTAACAAAGGCCCCTGATCGAGTATAACAAAGGTCCCTAAAAGAGTATAACAAAGTCCCCTGATCGAGTATAACAAAGCCCCCTGATCGAGTATAACAAAGCCCCCTGCTCGAGTATAACAAAGGCCCCTGATCGAGTATAACAAAGACCCCTGATCAAATATAACAGAGTCCCCTGATCGAGTACAACAGATGCCCCTAACCGAGTATAACAAAGGCCCCTGATCGAGTATAACAAAGTCCCCTGATCGAGTATAACAAAGCCCCTGAAAGAGTATAATAAAGCCCTTCATCGCGTATAACAAAGTCCCCACATCGAGTATAAGAAAGTCCCCTCACCGAGAATAACAAAGGCTTCTGATCGACTATATACAAAGTCCCCTGATCGAGCATAACAAATTCCCCAAATCGAGTATAACAAAGCCCCCTTGTCGAGCATAACAAAGTCCTCTGGTCAAGTGTAACAAAGTCCGCTGATCGAGTATAACATAGTCACCTGGTCGAGTAAAACAGAGCCCCTGATCGAGTATAACAAAGCCCCCTAATCGAGTATAACAAAGCCCCGTTGTCGAGTATAACAAAGTCCTCAGGTCGACTGGTCTAGTATAACAAAGCCCACTAATCGAGTATAACAAAGCCCCCTAATCGAGTATAACAAAGCCCACTTGTCGAGTATAAGAAAGTCCGCAGGTTGACTGTTCTAGTATAACAAAGCCCCCTAATCGAGTATCACAAAGCCCCCTTGTCGAGTATAACAAAGTCCCCAGGTCGACTATTCGAGTATAATAAAGTCCCCTGATCGAGTATAACAAAGTCCCCTAATCGAGTATAACAAAGTCCCCTGATCGAGTATAACAAAGTCCCCTGGTCGAGTACAACAAAGTCCAGTGATCGACTATAACAAAGTCCCCTGATCGAGTAAAATATAGTCCCGTGGTCGAGTATAACAAAGCCCCCTGATAATGTATAACAATATCCCCTGATCGAGTATAACAAAGTCCCCTGATAGAGTATAACTAAGTCCTTTTATCGAGTATAACAAAGTCCCCTGGTCGAGTACAACAAAGCCCCCTGATAGAGTATAACCAAGCCACCTTGTCGAGTATAACAATGTCCCCTTGTCGAGTGTAAGAAAGTAACCTGATCGAGTACAACAAAGTTCCCTGGTGGAGTATAACAATGTCCCCTGATCGAGTATAACAAAGTCCCCCGATCGAGGATAACAAAGTCCAATGATCGAGAATAACAAAGTCCCCTGTTCGCGTTTTTCAAAGTCCCTCATCGACTATAACAAAGGCCTCTGATCGAGTATATACAAATTCCCCTGATCGAGCATAACAAAGGCCCCTAATCGAGTATAACAAAGCCCCCCTGTCGAGTATAACAAAGTCCTCTGGTCGAGTGTAACAAAGTCCGCTGATCGAGTATAACATAGTCCCCTGGTCGAGTATAACAAAGTCCCCTGATCGAGTATAAAAAAGCCTCCTAATCGAGTATAACAAAGCTCCCTTGTCGAGTATAACAAAGTCTCCAGGTCGATTGGTCGAGTATAACAAAGCCCATTGATCGAGTAAAACAAAGTCCCCTGATCGAGAAAAACAAACTCACCTGATCGAAAATAACAAAGTCCCCTGATTGAGTATAACAAAGCCCCCTGATCGAGTATAACAAAGGCCCCTGATCGAGTATAAGAAAGTCCTCTGATCGACTTAACAAAGTCACCTGATCGAGTACAACAAAGTCCCTGATTGAGTATAACAAACTCCCCTGATCGAGTATAACAAAGTCCCCTTATCGAGTATAAGAAAGTCCGCAGGTTGACTGTTCGAGTATAACAAAGCCCCCTAATCGAGTATCACAAAGCCCCCTTGTCGAGTATAACAAAGTCCCCAGGTCGACTATTCGAGTATAACAAAGTCCCCTGATCGAGTATAACAAAGTCCCATGATCGAGTATATCAAAGTCCCCTAATCGAGTATAACAAAGTCCCATGATAGAGTATAACAAATGCCCATGATCGAGAATAACAAAGGTCCCTGATCTAGTTTAACAAAGGCCCCTGATCGAGTATAACAATGTCCCCTGATCGAGTACAACAAAGTCCACTGAACGAGTGTAACAAAGGCCCCTGATCGAGTATAACAAAGGTCCCTAAAAGAGTATAACAAAGTCCCCTGATCGAGTATAACAAAGCCCCCTGATCGAGTATAACAAAGCCCCCTGCTCGAGTATAACAAAGGCCCCTGATCGAGTATAACAAAGACCCCTGATCAAATATAACAGAGTCCCCTGATCGAGTACAACAGATGCCCCTAACCGAGTATAACAAAGGCCCCTGATCGAGTATAACAAAGTCCCCTGATCGAGTATAACAAAGCCCCTGAAAGAGTATAATAAAGCCCTTTCATCGCGTATAACAAAGTCCCCACATCGAGTATAAGAAAGTCCCCTCACCGAGAATAACAAAGGCTTCTGATCGACTATATACAAAGTCCCCTGATCGAGCATAACAAATTCCCCAAATCGAGTATAACAAAGCCCCCTTGTCGAGCATAACAAAGTCCTCTGGTCAAGTGTAACAAAGTCCGCTGATCGAGTATAACATAGTCACCTGGTCGAGTAAAACAGAGCCTCCTGATCGAGTATAACAAAGCCCCCTAATCGAGTATAACAAAGCCCCGTTGTCGAGTATAACAAAGTCCTCAGGTCGACTGGTCTAGTATAACAAAGCCCACTAATCGAGTATAACAAAGCCCCCTAATCGAGTATAACAAAGCCCACTTGTCGAGAATAAGAAAGTCCGCAGGTTGACTGTTCAAGTATAACAAAGCCCCCTAATCGAGTATCACAAAGCCCCCTTGTCGAGTATAACAAAGTCCCCAGGTCGACTATTCGAGTATAATAAAGTCCCCTGATCGAGTATAACAAAGTCCCCTAATCGAGTATAACAAAGTCCCCTGATCGAGTATAACAAAGTCCCCTGGTCGAGTATAAGAAAGTCCCCTTATCGAGTATAACAAAGTCGACTGATCGAGTATAACAAAGTCCCTTGATCGAGTATAAGAAAGTACCCTGATCGAGTATAACAAAGTCCCCTGGTGGAGTATAACAAAGTCCCCTGATCGAGTATAACAAAGTCCCCTGGTCGAGTACAACAAAATCCCCTGATCGAGTATAACAAAGGCCCCTGATTGAGAAGAATAAAGCTCCCTGATCAAGTATAACAAAGGCTCCTTATCGAGTATAACAAAGTCCCAAGATGGAGTATAACAAAGAACACTGATCGAGTATAACAAAGTCCTCTTATCGAGTATAACAAAGTCCCCTGCTCGAGTAAAACAAATTCCCCTGATCGAGAATAACAATGTCCCCTGATCGAGTATAACAATGCTTCCTCATCGATTATAACAAAGTCCCATTATCAAGTATAACAAAGTCCCCTGATCGAGGAAAACAAAGTCACATGATCGAAAATAACAAAGTCCCCTGATTGAGTATAACAAAGCCCCCTGATCGAGTATAATAAAGCCCCCTCATCGAGTATAAGAAAGTCCACTCATCGAGTATAACAAAGTCCCCTGATCGAGTATAACAAAGTCCCCTGATCGAATATATCAAAGCCCCTGATCGAGTATAACAAAGTCCCTGGATCGAGTATAACAAATTCCCGTGATCGTGAATAACAAAGTCCCCTGATCGAGTATAACAAAGCCCGTTGATCGAGTATAACAAAGCCCCCTGATCGAGTATAACAAAGCCCCTGATCGAGTATAACAAACGCCCCTAAATGAGTATAACAAATTCCCCTCATCGAGTATAACAAAGACCCCTGATTGAGTATAACAAAATCCCAAGATCGAGTATAACAAAGAACCCTGCTCGAGTATAACAAAGTCCCCTGATCGAGTATAACAAAGTCCTCTGATCGAGTTTAACAGAGGCCCCTGATCGAGTATGACAAAGGTCCCTAAAAGAGTATAACAAAGTCCCCTGATCGAGTATAACAAAGCCCCCTGCTCGAGTATAACAAAGTTCCCTGATTGAGTATAACAAAACCCCCTGATCGAGTATAACAAAGTCCCCTTCTCGAGTATAACAAAGCCCCCTTCTCGAGTATAACAAAGGCCCCTGATCGAGTATAACAAAGTCCCCTGATAGAGTATAACTAAGTCCTTTTATCGAGTATAACAAAGTCCCCTGGTCGAGTACAACAAAGCCCCCTGATAGAGTATAACCAAGCCACCTTGTCGAGTATAACAATGTCCCCTTGTCGAGTGTAAGAAAGTAACCTGATCGAGTACAACAAAGTTCCCTGGTGGAGTATAACAATGTCCCCTGATCGAGTATAACAAAGTCCCCCGATCGAGTATAACAAAGTCCAATGATCGAGAATAACAAAGTCCCCTGATCGCGTTTTTCAAAGTCCCCTCATCGAGTATAACAAAGGCCTCTGATCGAGTATATACAAAGTCCCCTGATCGAGCATAACAAAGGCGCCTATTCGAGTATAACAAAGCCCCCCTGTCGAGTATAACAAAGTCCTCTGGTCGAGTGTAACAAAGTCCGCTGATGGAGTATAACATAGTCCCCTGGTCGAGTATAACAAAGTCCCCTGATCGAGTATAAAAAAGCCTCCTAATCGAGTATAACAAAGCTCCCTTGTCGAGTATAACAAAGTCCCCAGGTCGACTGGTCGAGTATAACAAAGCCCATTGATCAAGTATAACAAAGTCCCCTGGTCGAGTATATAAAGCCATCTAATCGAGTATAACAAAGCTCCCTAATCGAGTATAAGAAAGCCCCCTTGTCGAGTATAACAAAGTCTCCAAGTCGACTGTTCGGGTATAACAAAGCTCCCTAATCGAGTATAACAAAGTCCCCTTGTCGAGTATAACAAAGTCCCCTTGTCGACTGGTCGAGTATAACAAAGTTCCCTGGTCGAGTATAACAAAATCCCCTAATCGACTATAACAAAGTCCCCTGATCGAGTTTAACAAAGTCCCCTGGTTGAGTATAACAAAGTCCCCTTATCGAGTATAACAAAGTCTCCCGATCGAGAATAACAAAGTCCCTTGATCGAGAATAAGAAAAAACCCTGATCGAGTATAACAAAGTCCTCTGGTGGAGTATAACAAAGTCCCTTGATCGAGTATAAAAAATGTCCCTGATCGAGTATAACAAAGGCCCCTCATCGAGTATAACAACGTCACCTAATCGAGTATAAGAAAAGCCCCACATTGAGTATAACAAAGTCTCCTGGTCGAGAACAACAAAGTCACCTGATGGAGTACAACAAAGTCCCCTGATCGAGAGTATCAAAGTCCCCTGATCGAGTATAACAAATGTCCCTGATCGAGGATAACAAAGGCCTCTCATCGAGTATAACAACGTCCCCTAATCGAGTATAAGAAAAGCCCCACATTGAGTACAGCAAAGTCTCCTGGTCGAGTACAACAAAGTCACCTGATCGAGTATAACAAAGGCCCCTGATCGAGCTTAACAAAATCACCTAGTCGGGTATATGCAAAGTCCCCTGATCGAATATAACAAAGTCCTCTGATCGAGTATAACAAAGCCCCCTGATCGAGTATAACAAAGCTCCTGATCGAGTATAACAAAGCCCCCTGATCGAGTATTACAAAGCCCCCTGGTCGAGTATAACAAAGCCCCCTCAATGAGTATAACAATGTCCCTGAACGAGTATAACAAAACCCACTGATCGAGTACAACAAAGTCCCCTATTTGAGTATAACAAAAGCCCCTGATCGAGTATAACAAAGTCCCCTGATCGAGTATAGCAAAGTCTCCTGATCGAATATAACAAAGTCCTTTTATCGAGTATAACAAAGTCCCCTGATCGAGTATAACAAAGTTCTTTTATCGAGTATAACAAAGTCCCCTGATCGAGTATAACAAAGTCCTTTTATCGAGTATAACAAAGATCCCTGGTCGAGTACAACAAAGTTCCCTGGTGGAGTATAACAAGGTCCCCTTATCGAGTATAACAAAGCCTCCAGATCGAGTATAACAAAGTCTCCTGATCGAGTATAACAAAGTTCCTTGATCGAGTATAACAAAGTCCCCTGATCGAGAATAACAAAGTCTCCTGATCGAGTATAACAAAGCTTCCTCATCGAGTATAACAAAGTCCCCTTATCAAGTGTAAAAAAGTCCCCTGATCGAGTAAAACAAACTCACCTGATCGAAAATAACAAAGTCCCCTGATTGAGTATAACAAAGCCTCCTGATCGAGTATAACAAAGGCCCCTGATCGAGTATAAGAAAGTCCTCTGATCGAGTTAACAAAGTCACCTGATCGAGTATAACAAAGTCCCTGATTGACTATAACAAACTCCCCTGATCGAGTATAACAAAGTCCCCTTATCGAGTATAACAAAGCCTCCTCATCGAGTATAAAAAAGTCCCCTGATCGATTTTAACAAAGTCCCCTGATCGAGTATAACAAAGTCCCATGATCGCGTATATCAAAGTCCCCTAATCGAGTATAACAAAGTCCCATGATAGAGTATAACAAATGCCCTTGATCGAGAATAACAAAGGCCCCTGATCGAGTTTAACAAAGGCCCCTGATCGAGTATAACAATGTCCCCTGATCGAGTACAACAAAGTCCACTGAACGAGTGTAACAAAGGTCCCTGATCGAGTATAACAAAGGTCCCTAAAAGAGTATTACAAAGTCCACTGATCGAGTATAACAAAGCCCCCCTGATCGAGTATAACAAAGCCCCCTGCTCGAGTATAACAAAGGCCCCTGATCGAGTATAACAAAGTCACCTGATCGAATATAACAGAGTCCCCTGATCGAGTACAACAGATGCCCCTAACCGAGTATAACAAAGGCCCCTGATCGAGTATAACAAAGTCCCCTGATCGAGTATAACAAAGCCCCTGAAAGAGTATAATAAAGCCCCCTCATCGCGTATAACAAAGTCCCCACATCGAGTATAAGAAATTCCCCTCACCGAGAATAACAAAGGCCTCTGATCGACTATATACAAAGTCCCCTGATCGAGCATAACAAATTCCCCAAATCGAGTATAACAAAGCCCCCTTGTCGAGCATAACAAAGTTCTCTGGTCAAGTGTAACAAAGTCCGCTGATCGAGTATAACATAGTCACCTGGTCGAGTAAAACAGAGCCCCCTGATCGAGTATAACAAAGCCCCCTAATCGAGTATAACAAAGCCCCGTTGTCGAGTATAACAAAGTCCTCAGGTCGACTGGTCTAGTATAACAAAGCCCCCTAATCGAGTATAACAAAGCCCCCTAATCGAGTATAACAAAGCCCCCTTGTCGAGTATAAGAAAGTCCGCAGGTTGACTGTTCGATTATATCAAAGCCCCCTAATCGAGTATCACAAAGACCCCTTGTCGAGTGTAACAAAGTCCCTAGGTCGACTGGTCGAGTGTAATAAAGTCCCCTGATCGAGTATAACAAAGTCCCCTAATCGAGTATAACAAAGTCCCCTGGTCGAGTAAAAGAAAGTCCCCTTATCGAGTATAACAAAGTCGACTGATCGAGTATAACAAAGTCCCATGATCGAGTATAAGAAAGTACCCTGATCGAGTATAACAAAGTCCCCTGGTGGAGTATAACAAAGTCCCCTGATCGAGTATAACAAAGTCCCCTGGTCGAGTATAACAATATCCCCTGATCGAGTATAACAAAGGCCCCTGATTGAGAAGAATAAAGCTCCCTGATCAAGTATAACAAAGGCTCCTTATCGAGTATAACAAAGTCCCAAGATGGAGTATAACAAAGAACACTGATCGAGTATAACAAAGTCCTCTTATCGAGTATAACAAAGTCCCCTGCTCGAGTAAAACAAATTCCCCTGATCGAGAATAACAATGTCCCCTGATCGAGTATAACAAAGCTTCCTCATCGATTATAACAAAGTCCCATTATCAAGTATAACAAAGTCCCCTGATCGAGGAAACCAAAGTCACCTGATCGAAAATAACAAAGTCCCCTGATTGAGTATAACAAAGCCCCCTAATCGAGTATAATAAAGCCCCCTCATCGAGTATAAGAAAATCCACTCATCGAGTATAACAAAGTCCCCTGATCGAGTATAACAAAGCCCGTTGATCGAGTATAACAAAGCCCCCTGATCGAGTATAACAAAGCCCCTGATCGAGTATAACAAAGGCCCCTAATCGAGTATAACAAATTCCCCTCATCGAGTATAACAAAGCCCCCTAATCGAGTATAACAAAGCCCCTTTGTCGAGTATAAGAAAGTCCGCAGGTTGACTGTTCGAGTATAACAAAGCCCCCTAATCGAGTATCACAAAGCCCCCTTGTCGAGTATAACAAAGTCCCCAGGTCGACTGGTCGAGTATAATAAAGTCCCCTGATCGAGTATAACAAAGTCCCCTAATCGAGTATAACAAAGTCCACTGATCGAGTATAACAAAGTCCCCTGATCGAGTATAAGAAAGTCCCCTTATCGAGTATAACAAAGTCGACTGATCGAGTATAACAAAGTCTCTTGATCGAGTGTAAGAAAGTACCCTGATCGAGTATAACAAAGTCCCCTGGTGGAGTATAACAAAGTCCCCTGATCGAGTATAACAAAGTCCCCTGGTCGAGTATAACAATATCCCCTGATCGAGTATAACAAAGGCCCCTGATTGAGAAGAATAAAGCTCCCTGATCAAGTATAACAAAGGCTCCTTATCGAGTATAACAAAGTCCCAAGATGGAGTATAACAAAGAACACTGATCGAGTATAACAGAGTCCTCTTATCGAGTATAAAAAAGTCCCCTGATCGAGTAAAACAAATTCCCCTGATCGAGAATAACAATCTCCCCTGATCGAGTATAACAAAGCTTCCTCATCGATTATAACAAAGTCCCATTATCAAGTATAACAAAGTCCCCTGATCGAGGAAAACAAAGTCACCTGATCGAAAATAACAAAGTCCCCTGATTGAGTATAACAAATTCCCCTCATCGAGTATAACAAAGTCCCCTGATTGAGTATAACAAAATCCCAAGATCGAGTATAACAAAGAACCCTGCTCGAGTATAACAAAGTCCCCTGATCGAGTATAACAAAGTCCTCTGATCGAGTTTAACAAAGTCCCTGATCGAGTATAACAAAGTCCCTGATCGATTATTGCAAAGTCCCCTGATCGAGTATAACAAAGTCCCCTTGTCGACTGGTCGTGTATAACAAAGTTCCCTGGTCGAGTATAACAAAATCCCCTAATCGAGTATAACAAAGTCCCCTGATCGAGAATAACAAAGTCCCCTGGTTGATTATAACAAAGTCCCTTTATCGAGTATAACAAAGTCTCCCGATCGAGAATAACAAAGTCCCTTGATCGAGAATAAGAAAGAACCCTGATCGAGTATAACAAAGTCCTCTGGTGGAGTATAACAAAGTCCCCTGATCGAGTATAACAAATGTCCCTGATCGAGTATAACAAAGGCCCCTCATCGAGTATAACAACGTCCCCTAATCGAGTATAAGAAAAGCCCCACATTGAGTATAACAAAGTCCCCTGATCGAGTATAACAAAGCCCCCTGATCGAGTATAACAAAGACCCCTGATCGAGTAATACAAAGCCCCCTGGTCGAGTATAACAAAGCCCCCTCAATGAGTATAACAATGCCCCTGATCGAGTATAACAAAACCCACTGATCGAGTACAACAAAGTCCCCTATTTGAGTATAACAAAAGCCCTGATCGAGTATAACAAAGTCCCCTGATCGAGTATAGCAAAGTCTCTTGATCGAATATAACAAAGTCCTTTTATCGAGTATAACAAAGTCCCCTGATCGAGTATAACAAAGTTCTTTTATCGAGTAAAACAAAGTCCCCTGATCGAGTATAACAAAGCCCCCTAATCGAGTATAACAAAGCCCCGTTGTCGAGTATAACAAAGTCCTCTGGTCGACTGGTCTAGTATAACAAAGCCCACTAATCGAGTATAACAAAGCCCCCTAATCGAGTATAACAAAGCCCACTTGTCGAGTATAAGAAAGTCCGCAGGTTGACTGTTCTAGTATAACAAAGCCCCCTAATCGAGTATCACAAAGCCCCCTTGTCGAGTATAACAAAGTCCCCAGGTCGACTATTCGAGTATAATAAAGTCCCCTGATCGAGTATAACAAAGTCCCCTAATCGAGTATAACAAAGTCCCCTGATCGAGTATAACAAAGTCCCCTTGTCGAGTATAAGAAAGTCCCCTTATCGAGTATAACAAAGTCGACTGATCGAGTATAACAAAGTCCCTTGATCGAGTATAAGAAAGTACCCTGATCGAGTATAACAAAGTCCCCTGGTGGAGTATAACAAAGTCCCCTGATCGAGTATAACAAAGTCCCCTGGTCGAGTATAACAAAATCCCCTGATCGAGTATAACAAAGGCCCCTGATTGAGAAGAATAAAGCTCCCTGATCAAGTATAACAAAGGCTCCTTATCGAGTATAACAAAGTCCCAAGATGGAGTATAACAAAGAACACTGATCGAGTATAACAAAGTCCTCTTATCGAGTATAACAAAGTCCCCTGCTCGAGTAAAACAAATTCCCCTGATCGAGAATAACAATGTCCCCTGATCGAGTATAACAAAGCTTCCTCATCGATTATAACAAAGTCCCATTATCAAGTATAACAAAGTCCCCTGATCGAGGAAAACAAAGTCACCTGATCGAAAATAACAAAGTCCCCTGATTGAGTATAACAAAGCCCCCTGATCGAGTATAATAAAGCCCCCTCATCGAGTATAAGAAAGTCCACTCATCGAGTATAACAAAGTCCCCTGATCGAGTATAACAAAGTCCCCTGATCGAGTATAACAAAGCCCTGATCGAGTATAACAAGCCCTGATCAGTATAACAAAGCCCCTGATCGAGTATAACAAAGGCCCCTAAACGAGTATAACAAATTCCCCTCATCGAGTATAACAAAGACCCCTGATTGAGTATAACAAAATCCCAAGATCGAATATAACAAAGAACCCTGCTCGAGTATAACAAAGTCCCCTGATCGAGTATAACAAAGTCCTCTGATCGAGTTTAACAGAGGCCCCTGATCGAGTATGACAAAGGTCCCTAAAAGAGTATAACAAAGTCCCCTGATCGAGTATAACAAAGCCCCCTGCTCTAGTATAAAAAAGTTCCCTGATTGAGTATAACAAAACCCCCTGATCGAGTATAACAAATTCCCCTTCTCGAGTATAACAAAGCCCCCTTCTCGAGTATAACAAAGGCCCCTGATCGAGTATAACAGAGTCCCCTGATAGAGTATAACAAAGTCGTTTTATCGAGTATAACAAAGTCCCCTGGACGAGTACAACAAAGTCCCATGATCGACAATAACAAAGTCCCCTGATCGAGTATAACAAAGTCCATTGATCGAGTATAAGAAAGTACCCTGATCGAGTACAACAAAGTTCCCTGGTGGAGTATAACAATGTCCCCTCATCGAGTATAACAAAGTCCCCTGATCGAGGATAACAAAGTCCAATGATCGAGAATAACAAAGTCCCCTGATCGCGTTTTTTAAAGTCCCCTCATCGAGTATAACAAAGGCCTCTGATCGAGTATATACAAAGTCCCCTGATCGAGCATAACAAAGGCGCCTAATCGAGTATAACAAAGCCCCCTTGTCGAGTATAACAAAGTCCTCTGGTCGAGTGTAACAAAGTCCGCTGATCGAGTATAACATAGTCCCCTGGTCGAGTATAACAAAGTCCCCTGATCGAGTATAAAAAAGCCTCCTAATCGAGTATAACAAAGCTCCCTTGTCGAGTATAACAAAGTCCCCAGGTCGACTGGTCGAGTATAACAAAGCCCATTGATCAAGTATAACAAAGTCCCCTGGTCGAGTATAACAAAGCCACCTAATCGAGTATAACAAAGCTCCCTAATCGAGTATAAGAAAGCCCCCTTGTCGAGTATAACAAAGTCTCCAGGTCGACTGTTCGGGTATAACAAAGCTCCCTAATCGAGTATAACAAAGTCCCCTTGTCGAGTATAACAAAGTCCCCTTGTCGACTGGTCGAGTATAACAAAGTTCCCTGGTCGAGTATAACAAAATCCCCTAATCGAGTATAACAAAGTCCCCTGATCGAGTTTAACAAAGTCCCCTGGTTGAGTATAACAAAGTCCCCTTATCGAGTATAACAAAGTCTCCCGATCGAGAATAACAAAGTCCCTTGATCGAGAATAAGAAAAATCCCTGATCGAGTATAACAAAGTCCTCTGGTGGAGTATAACAAAGTCCCTTGATCGAGTATAAAAAATGTCCCTGATCGAGTATAACAAAGGCCCCTCATCGAGTATAACAACGTCCCCTAATCGAGTATAAGAAAAGCCCCACATTGAGTATAACAAAGTCTCCTGGTCGAGAACAACAAAGTCACCTGATGGAGTACAACAAAGTCCCCTGATCGAGAGTATCAAAGTCCCCTGTTCGAGTATAACAAATGTCCCTGATCGAGTATAACAAAGGCCCCTCATCGAGTATAACAACGTCCCCTAATCGAGTATAAGAAAAGCCCCACATTGAGTACAGCAAAGTCTCCTGGTCGAGTACAACAAAGTCACCTGATCGAGTATAACAAAGGCCCCTGATCGAGCTTAACAAAATCACCTAGTCGGGTATATGCAAAGTCCCCTGATCGAATATAACAAAGTCCTCTGATCGAGTATAACAAAGCCCCCTGATCGAGTATAACAAAGCTCCTGATCGAGTATAACAAAGCCCCCTGATCGAGTATTACAAAGCCCCCTGGTCGAGTATAACAAAGCCCCCTCAATGAGTATAACAATGTCCCTGAACGAGTATAACAAAACCCACTGATCGAGTACAACAAGGTCCCCTATTTGAGTATAACAAAAGCCCCTGATCGAGTATAACAAAGTCCCCTGATCGAGTATAGCAAAGTCTCCTGATCGAATATAACAAAGTCCTTTTATCGAGTATAACAAAGTCCCCTGATCGAGTATAACAAAGTTCTTTTATCGAGTATAACAAAGTCCCCTGATCGAGTATAACAAAGTCCTTTTATCGAGTATAACAAAGTTCCCTGGTCGAGTACAACAAAGTTCCCTGGTGGAGTATAACAAGGTCCCCTTATCGAGTATAACAAAGCCTCCAGATCGAGTATAACAAAGTCTCCTGATCGAGTATAACAAAGTTCCTTGATCGAGTATAACAAAGTCCCATGATCGAGAATAACAAAGTCTCCTGATCGAGTATAACAAAGCTTCCTCATCGAGTATAACAAAGTCCCCTTATCATGTATAACAAAGTCCCCTGATCGAGTAAAACAAACTCACCTGATCGAAAATAACAAAGTCCCCTGATTGAGTATAACAAAGCCCCCTGATCGAGTATAACAAAGGCCCCTGATCGAGTATAAGAAAGTCCTCTGATCGAGTTAACAAAGTCACCTGATCGAGTATAACAAAGTCCCTGATTGAGTATAACAAACTCCCCTGATCGAGTATAACAAAGTCCCCTTATCGAGTATAACAAAGCCTCCTCATCGAGTATAAAAAAGTCCCCTGATCGAGTTTAACAAAGTCCCCTGATCGAGTATAACAAAGTCCCATGATCGAGTATATCAAAGTCCCCTAATCGAGTATAACAAAGTCCCATGATAGAGTATAACAAATGCCCTTGATCGAGAATAACCAAGGCCCCTGATCGAGTTTAACAAAGGCCCCTGATCGAGTATAACACTGTCCCCTGATCGAGAGTGAACGAGTGTAACAAAGGCCCCTGATCGAGTATAACAAACTAAAAGAGAATCGAGAGCTCGAGTAACAAAGGCCCCTGATCGAGTATAACAAAATCATAACAGAGTCCCTAGAAACCGAGTATAACAAAAATCGAGTATAACAAAGTCCCCTGATGATCGAGTATAACAAAGCCCCCTGCTCGAGTATAACAATCGAGGCCCCTGTATAACAAATCGAGTATAACAATCGAGTATAACCCCTGATCGAATATAACAGAGTCCCCTGATCGAGTACAACAGATGCCCCTAACCGAGTATAACAAAGGCCCCTGATCGAGTATAACAAAGTCCCCTGATCGAGTATAACAAAGCCCCTGAAAGAGTATAATAAAGCCCTCTCATCGCGTATAACAAAGTCCCCACATCGAGTATAAGAAAGTTCCCCTCACCGAGAATAACAAAGGCCTCTGATCGACTATATACAAAGTCCCCTGATCGAGCATAACAAATTCCCCAAATCGAGTATAACAAAGCCCCCTTGTCGAGCATAACAAAGTCCTCTGGTCAAGTGTAACAAAGTCCGCTGATCGAGTATAACATAGTCACCTGGTCGAGTAAAACAGAGCCCCCTGATCGAGTATAACAAAGCCCCCTAATCGAGTATAACAAAGCCCCGTTGTCGAGTATAACAAAGTCCTCAGGTCGACTGGTCTAGTATAACAAAGCCCCCTAATCGAGTATAACAAAGCCCCCTAATCGAGTATAACAAAGCCCCCTTGTCGAGTATAAGAAAGTCCGCAGGTTGACTGTTCGATTATATCAAAGCCCCCTAATCGAGTATCACAAAGACCCCTTGTCGAGTGTAACAAAGTCCCTAGGTCGACTGGTCGAGTGTAATAAAGTCCCCTGATCGAGTATAACAAAGTCCCCTAATCGAGTATAACAAAGTCCCCTGGTCGAGTAAAAGAAAGTCCCCTTATCGAGTATAACAAAGTCGACTGATCGAGTATAACAAAGTCCCATGATCGAGTATAAGAAACTACCCTGATCGAGTATAACAAAGTCCCCTGGTGGAGTATAACAAAGTCCCCTGATCGAGTATAACAAAGTCCCCTGGTCGAGTATAACAATATCCCCTGATCGAGTATAACAAAGGCCCCTGATTGAGAAGAATAAAGCTCCCTGATCAAGTATAACAAAGGCTCCTTATCGAGTATAACAAAGTCCCAAGATGGAGAATAACAAAGAACACTGATCGAGTATAACAAAGTCCTCTTATCGAGTATAACAAAGTCCCCTGCTCGAGTAAAACAAATTCCCCTGATCGAGAATAACAATGTCCCCTGATCGAGTATAACAAAGCTTCCTCATCGATTATAACAAAGTCCCATTATCAAGTATAACAAAGTCCCCTGATCGAGGAAACCAAATTCACCTGATCGAAAATAACAAAGTCCCCTGATTGAGTATAACAAAGCCCCTAATCGAGTATAATAAAGCCCCCTCATCGAGTATAAGAAAGTCCACTCATCGAGTATAACAAAGTCCCCTGATCGAGTATAACAAAGCCCGTTGATCGAGTATAACAAAGCCCCCTGATCGAGTATAACAAAGCCCCTGATCGAGTATAACAAAGGCCCCTAATCGAGTATAACAAATTCCCCTCATCGAGTATAACAAAGCCCCCTAATCGAGTATAACAAAGCCCCTTTGTCGAGTATAAGAAAGTCCGCAGGTTGACTGTTCGAGTATAACAAAGCCCCCTAATCGAGTATCACAAAGCCCCCTTGTCGAGTATAACAAAGTCCCCAGGTCGACTGGTCGAGTATAATAAAGTCCCCTGATCGAGTATAACAAAGTCCCCTAATCGAGTATAACAAAGTCCACTGATCGAGTATAACAAAGTCCCCTGATCGAGTATAAGAAAGTCCCCTTATCGAGTATAACAAAGTCGACTGATCGAGTATAACAAAGTCTCTTGATCGAGTGTAAGAAAGTACCCTGATCGAGTATAACAAAGTCCCCTGGTGGAGTATAACAAAGTCCCCTGATCGAGTATAACAAAGTCCCCTGGTCGAGTATAACAATATCCCCTGATCGAGTATAACAAAGGCCCCTGATTGAGAAGAATAAAGCTCCCTGATCAAGTATAACAAAGGCTCCTTATCGAGTATAACAAAGTCCCAAGATGGAGTATAACAAAGAACACTGATCGAGTATAACAGAGTCCTCTTATCGAGTATAACAAAGTCCCCTGTCGAGTAAAACAAATTCCCCTGATCGAGAATAACAATGTCCCCTGATCGAGTATAACAAAGATCGTGATAACCAAAGTCACCCTGATTGAGTATAACAAATTGTATAACAAAGCCCCCTGATCGAGAGTCCCCTCATCGAGTATAACAAAGCCCCCTAATCGAGTATAACAAAAAGTCCGCAGGTTGACTGTTCGAGTATAACAAAGCCCCCTAATCGAGTATCACAAAGCCCCCTTGTCGAGTATAACAAAGTCCCCAGGTCGACTGGTCGAGTATAATAAAGTCCCCTGATCGAGTATAACAAAGTCTAATCGAGTATCAGTCTGATCGAGTATAACAAAGTCCCCCGAGTTAAGAAAGTCATCGAGTATAACAAAGTCGAGATCGAGTATAACCTCTGATCGAGGAGTATAACAAAGTCACCTGATCGAAAATAACAAAGTCCCCTGATTGAGTATAACAAATTCCCCTCATCGAGTATAACAAAGTCCCCTGATTGAGTATAACAAAATCCCAAGATCGAGTATAACAAAGAACCCTGCTCGAGTATAACAAAGTCCCCTGATCGAGTATAACAAAGTCCTCTGATCGAGTTTAACAAAGTCCCTGATCGAGTATAACAAAGTCCCTGATCGATTATTGCAAAGTCCCCTGATCGAGTATAACAAAGTCCCCTTGTCGACTGGTCGTGTATAACAAAGTTCCCTGGTCGAGTATAACAAAATCCCCTAATCGAGTATAACAAAGTCCCCTGATCGAGAATAACAAAGTCCCCTGGTTGATTATAACAAAGTCCCTTTATCGAGTATAACAAAGTCTCCCGATCGAGAATAACAAAGTCCCTTGATCGAGAATAAGAAAGAACCCTGATCGAGTATAACAAAGTCCTCTGGTGGAGTATAACAAAGTCCCCTGATCGAGTATAACAAATGTCCCTGATCGAGTATAACAAAGGCCCCTCATCGAGTATAACAACGTCCCCTAATCGAGTATAAGAAAAGCCCCACATTGAGTATAACAAAGTCCCCTGATCGAGTATAACAAAGCCCCCTGATCGAGTATAACAAAGACCCCTGATCGAGTAATACAAAGCCCCCTGGTCGAGTATAACAAAGCCCCCTCAATGAGTATAACAATGCCCCTGATCGAGTATAACAAAACCCACTGATCGAGTACAACAAAGTCCCCTATTTGAGTATAACAAAAGCCCTGATCGAGTATAACAAAGTCCCCTGATCGAGTATAGCAAAGTCTCTTGATCGAATATAACAAAGTCCTTTTATCGAGTATAACAAAGTCCCCTGATCGAGTATAACAAAGTTCTTTTATCGAGTAAAACAAAGTCCCCTGATCGAGTATAACAAAGCCCCCTAATCGAGTATAACAAAGCCCCGTTGTCGAGTATAACAAAGTCCTCTGGTCGACTGGTCTAGTATAACAAAGCCCACTAATCGAGTATAACAAAGCCCCCTAATCGAGTATAACAAAGCCCACTTGTCGAGTATAAGAAAGTCCGCAGGTTGACTGTTCTAGTATAACAAAGCCCCCTAATCGAGTATCACAAAGCCCCCTTGTCGAGTATAACAAAGTCCCCAGGTCGACTATTCGAGTATAATAAAGTCCCCTGATCGAGTATAACAAAGTCCCCTAATCGAGTATAACAAAGTCCCCTGATCGAGTATAACAAAGTCCCCCTAATCGAGTATCACAAAGCCCCCTTGTCGAGTATAACAAAGTCCCCAGGTCGACTATTCGAGTATAATAAAGTCCCCTGATCGAGTATAACAAAGTCCCCTAATCGAGTATAACAAAGTCCCCTGATCGAGTATAACAAAGTCCCCTTGTCGAGTATAAGAAAGTCCCCTTATCGAGTATAACAAAGTCGACTGATCGAGTATAACAAAGTCCCTTGATCGAGTATAAGAAAGTACCCTGATCGAGTATAACAAAGTCCCCTGGTGGAGTATAACAAAGTCCCCTGATCGAGTATAACAAAGTCCCCTGGTCGAGTATAACAAAATCCCCTGATCGAGTATAACAAAGGCCCCTGATTGAGAAGAATAAAGCTCCCTGATCAAGTATAACAAAGGCTCCTTATCGAGTATAACAAAGTCCCAAGATGGAGTATAACAAAGAACACTGATCGAGTATAACAAAGTCCTCTTATCGAGTATAACAAAGTCCCCTGCTCGAGTAAAACAAATTCCCCTGATCGAGAATAACAATGTCCCCTGATCGAGTATAACAAAGCTTCCTCATCGATTATAACAAAGTCCCATTATCAAGTATAACAAAGTCCCCTGATCGAGGAAAACAAAGTCACCTGATCGAAAATAACAAAGTCCCCTGATTGAGTATAACAAAGCCACCTGATCGAGTATAATAAAGCCCCCTCATCGAGTATAAGAAAGTCCACTCATCGAGTATAACAAAGTCCCCTGATCGAGTATAACAAAGTCCCCTGATCGAATATATCAAAGCCCCTGATCGAGTATAACAAAGTCCCTGGATCGAGTATAACAAATTCCCGTGATCGTGAATAACAAAGTCCCCTGATCGAGTATAACAAAGCCCGTTGATCGAGTATAACAAAGCCCCCTGATCGAGTATAACAAAGCCCCTGATCGAGTATAACAAACGCCCCTAAATGAGTATAACAAATTCCCCTCATCGAGTATAACAAAGACCCCTGATTGAGTATAACAAAATCCCAAGATCGAGTATAACAAAGAACCCTGCTCGAGTATAACAAAGTCCCCTGATCGAGTATAACAAAGTCCTCTGATCGAGTTTAAAAGAGGCCCCTGATCGAGTATGACAAAGGTCCCTAAAAGAGTATAACAAAGTCCCCTGATCGAGTATAACAAAGCCCCCTGCTCTAGTATAACAAAGTTCCCTGATTGAGTATAACAAAACCCCCTGATCGAGTATAACAAATTCCCCTTCTCGAGTATAACAAAGCCCCCTTCTCGAGTATAACAAAGGCCCCTGATCGAGTATAACAGAGTCCCCTGATAGAGTATAACAAAGTCGTTTTATCGAGTATAACAAAGTCCCCTGGACGAGTACAACAAAGTCCCATGATCGACAATAACAAAGTCCCCTGATCGAGTATAACAAAGTCCATTGATCGAGTATAAGAAAGTACCCTGATCGAGTACAACAAAGTTCCCTGGTGGAGTATAACAATGTCCCCTCATCGAGTATAACAAAGTCCCCTGATCGAGGATAACAAAGTCCAATGATCGAGAATAACAAAGTCCCCTGATCGCGTTTTTTAAAGTCCCCTCATCGAGTATAACAAAGGCCTCTGATCGAGTATATACAAAGTCCCCTGATCGAGCATAACAAAGGCGCCTAATCGAGTATAACAAAGCCCCCTTGTCGAGTATAACAAAGTCCTCTGGTCGAGTGTAACAAAGTCCGCTGATCGAGTATAACATAGTCCCCTGGTCGAGTATAACAAAGTCCCCTGATCGAGTATAAAAAAGCCTCCTAATCGAGTATAACAAAGCTCCCTTGTCGAGTATAACAAAGTCCCCAGGTCGACTGGTCGAGTATAACAAAGCCCATTGATCAAGTATAACAAAGTCCCCTGGTCGAGTATAACAAAGCCACCTAATCGAGTATAACAAAGCTCCCTAATCGAGTATAAGAAAGCCCCCTTGTCGAGTACTCTTAAAAGTCCCTTATCCGGAGTATAACAAAAGTCCTCCCGATCGAGAATAACAAGTCCTTGATCGAGAATAAGAAAAATCCTGATCGGAGTATAACAAAGTCTTCTGGTGGAGTATAACAAAGTCCCTTGATCGAGTATAAAAAATGTCCTAGTCAGGTATAACAAGGCCCCTCATCAGGTAACAACGTCCCCTAAACGAGTATATAAGAAAAAGCCCCCACATTAATTATAACAAAAGTCTCTGGTCGAGAACAACAAGTCACCTGGGGAGTACAACAAAGTCCCCTGATCGAGAGTATCAAAGTCCCCTGATCGAGTATAACAAATGTCCCTGATCGAGTATAACAAAGGCCCCTCATCGAGTATAACAACGTCCCCTAATCGAGTATAAGAAAAGCCCCACATTGAGTACAGCACAGTCTCCTGGTCGAGTACAACAAAGTCACCTGATCGAGTATAACAAAGGCCCCTGATCGAGCTTAACAAAATTACCTAGTCGGGTATATACAAAGTCCCCTGATCGAATATAACAAAGTCCTCTGATCGAGTATAACAAAGCCCCCTCATCGAGTATAACAAAGCTCCTGATCGAGTATAACAAAGCCCCCTGATCGAGTATTACAAAGCCCCCTGGTCGAGTATAACAAAGCCCCCTCAATGAGTATAACAATGTCCCTGAACGAGTATAACAAAACCCACTGATCGAGTACAACAAGGTCCCCTATTTGAGTATAACAAAAGCCCCTGATCGAGTATAACAAAGTCCCCT
>NW_024748109.1:14397745-14403652 GCF_018991925.1 Homarus americanus
TGTGTGTGTTGAAGTACTGTGTGTTGAAGTAAAGTGTGTGTTGAAGTATTGTGTGTGTTGAAGTACTGTGTGTGTTGTTGTTCTGTGTGTGCTTAATACTGTGTGTGTTGAAATATTGTGTGTTGAAGTACTGTGTGTTGAAGTACTGTGTATGTTGAAGAACTGTGTGTGTTGAAGAACTGTGTGTGTTGAATTACTTGTTGAATTACTGCGTGTGTTGAAGTACTATGTGTGTTGATGTACCGTGTGTGTTGAAGTACTGTGTGTGTTGAAATACTGTGCGTGTTGAAGTAATGTTTATTGAAGAAGTGTGTGTGTTGAAGTAGGGTGTGTGTTGAAGTATTGTGTGTGTTGAAGTACTGTGTGTGTTGAAGAACTGTGTGTGTTGAAGTAGGGTGTGTGTTGAAGTACTGCGTGTGTTGAAATACTATGTGTGTTGAAGTACTGTGTGTGTGTTGACGCACTGTGTGTGTTGAAGTACTGTGTGTGTTGAAGTACTGTATGTGTTGAAGTAGGGTGTGTGTTAAAGTATTGTCTCTTGAAGTACTGTGTGTGTTGAAGTACTGTGTGTGTTGATGTACTGTGTGTGTCGAAGTATTGTGTGTGTTGATGTACTGTGTTTGTTGAATTACTGTGTGTGTCGAAGTATTGTGTGTGTTGAAGAACTGTGTCTGTTGAATTACTGTGTGTGTTGAAGTATTTTGTGTGTTGCAGTATTGTGTGTGTTCAAGTACTGTGTGTTGAAGTACTGAGTGTGTTGATTGTGTGTGTTGAAGTACTGTGTGTGTTGACGTACTGTGTGTTGAGGTATTGTGTGTGTTGAAGTATTGTGTGTGTTGAACTATTGTGTGTGTTGATGTACTGTGTGTGTTATAGTATTGTGTTAAAGAATTGTGTGCGTTGATGTACTGTGTGTTGAACTATTGTGTGTGTTGAAGTACTGTGTGTGTTGAAGTACTGTGTGTGTTGAAGTACTGTGTGTGTTGATGTACTGTGTGTATTGAAATATTGTGTGTGTTTAAGTATTGTGTGTTGATGTACTGTGTGTGTTGATGTACTGCGTGTGTTGAAGTACTGTGTGTGATGACGTACTGTGTGTTGAGGTATTGTGTGTGTTGAAGTATTGTGTGTGTTGAACTATTGTGTGTGTTGATGTACTGTGTGTGTTATAGTATTGTGTGTTAAAGTATTCTGTGTTGATGTACTGTGTATTGAAGTACTGTGTGTGTTGAAGTAATGTGTGTGTTGAAGTACTGCGTGTGTTGAAGTACTGTGTGTGTTGCTGTACTGTGTGTATTGAAATATTGTGTGTGTTTAAGTATTGTGTGTTGATGTACTGTGTGTGTTGAAGTACTGTGTGTGTTGATGTACTGTGTGTGTTGAAGTACTCTGTGTGTTGATGTACCGTGTGTGTTGAAGTACTGTGTTTGTTGATGTACTGTGTGTGTTGAGGTACTGTGTGTGTTGATGTACTGTGTGTGTTGATGTACTGTGTGTGTTGATGTACTGTGTGTTTTGAAGTATTGTGTGTGTTGAAGTACTGTGTGTGTTGAAGTATTGTGTGTGTGGAAGTATTTTGTGTGTTGAAGTATTGTGTGTGTTGATGTACTGTCTGTGCTGAAGTACTGTGTGTGTTGAAGAATTGTGTGTGTTGAATTACTGTGTGTGTTGATATTATGTGTGTGTTGAAGTACTGTGTGTGTCGAAGTATTGTGTGTGTTGAAGTACTGTGTGTGTGTTTGAGTGTTCTGTGTGTGCTGAAGTACTGTGTGTGTTGAATTACTGTGTGTGTTGATATTCTGTGTGTGTTGAAGTACTGTGTGTGTCGAAGTATTGTGTGTGTTGATGTATTGTGTGTGTTGAAGTACTGTGTGTGTTGAAGTATTGTGTGTGTTGAAGTACTGTGTGTTGATGTACTGTGTGTGTTGAAGTACTGTGTGTGTTGAAGTATTGTGTGTTGAAGTACTGTGTGTGTGTTGATGTTCTGTGTGTGCTGAGGTACTGTGTGTGTTGAAGTATTGTGTGTTGAATTATTGTTTGTTGATATTCTGTGTGTGTTGAAGTAGGGTTTGTGTTGAAGTTTCGTGTGTGTTGAAGTACTGTGTGTGTTAAAGTACTGTGTGTTGAAGTACTGTGTGTGTTGTTGTTCTGTGTGTGCTTAATACTGTGTGTGTTCTAATATTGTGTGTTGAAGTACTCTGTGTGTTGAAGTATTGTTTGTCGATGTTCTGTGTGTGTTGAAGTAGGGTGTGTGTTGAAGTATTGTGTTTGTTGAAGTATTGTGTTGAAGTACTGTGTGTGTTGACGAACTGTGTGTGTTGAAGTAGATTGTGTGTTGAAGTACTGTGTGTGTTGAAGTACTGTGTGTGTTGAAGTACTGTGTGTGGTGAAGTACTATGTGCGTTGAAGTACTATGTGTGTTGATGCACTGTGTGTGTTGAAGTACTGTGTGTGTTGAAGTACTGTGTGTGTTGAAGTAGGGTGTGTGTTGAAGTATTGTCTGTTGAAGTACTGTGTGTGTTGAAGTACTGTATGTGTTAAAGAACTGTGTGTGTTGAAGTACAGTACTGTGTGTGTTGAAGTATTATGTGTTGAAGTACTGTGTGTGTTGAAGTATTGTTTGTTGAAGAACTGTGTGTGTTGAAGTAGGGTATGTTTTTAGAATGGAGGACACTGCAGCGGGCCTATTGGCCCATACTGGGCAGTCCCGTTTACACCCAACCCCTATTGCTCATATGAGCATCCAACCTATGTTTGAAGCTATCCAGCGTATTCGAGTTAATGATGAGATTTGGTAACTGTTTCCATTCATCCACTACTCTGTTTCCAAACCAGTGTTTACCTATTTCACGCGTAAATCTAAATTTGTCTAATTTAAAACCATTGTTACGAGTTCGCTCCTGGTTTGGATAGTTTGAGTACCTTTGTAATGTCCCCTTTGTTTAGCCCTGCCTTCCACTTATACACCTCTATCAGGTCGCCCCTCGCTCTACGTCTCTCAAGGGAGTGCAAATTAAGATGCTTTAACCTGTCTCTATACTCAAGGTTCCTAATGCCCGGGATTAGTCTTGTCATTCTCCTCTGAATTCTTTCCAAGGATTCTATATCCATTCTGTAATACGGTGACCAGAACTGAACTGCGTAATCCAGGTGTGGTCTCACAAGAGCAAGATACAGTTTTAGGATGACCTCGCTAGTCTTGTAACTAACACTCCTTTGTATGAACCCAAGTACTTTATTAGCCTTGTTACGAGCAAAAACACATTGTTTACTTGGCTTAAGGTTCCTACTTATCATTACTCCTAAATCTCTCTCGCAGTCGGATTTCTCTATGGCATCGTTGTTCATCTGGTATCTGGTTTCCCTGTTTACATCTCCTATACTGAGTACTTTACATTTGTCCACGTTGAATTTCATCTGCCATTTTTCAGACCATTCGAAAAATTTGTTTAGATCTTCTTGTAGTTTTGCCGAGTCCTCGTCAGATTTGATAACACGTCCTATTTTAGTGTCATCAGCATATTTACTTATGTTGCTGTCAATGCCGATATCTATGTCGTTTATGTATATAATAAATAATAATGGTCCAAGTACTGAGCCTTGGGGAACTCCACTTGTGACGTTGCTCCAATGGGACTTAGTGCCGTTAATGCTCACTCGCTGTTTCCTGTCCTGTAACCACGCCCTAATCCATTTAAGGATGTCACCTTTGATGCCATGAGCTTCTACCTTTCTAATTAGTCTTTCGTGGGGGACTCTGTCGAAGGCTTTGCTAAAGTCGAGATATACCACATCATAATTGTGCCCCTCGTCCACGGAGTGATGGAGGTAAAATGACTAAGAATGGGGTGATAGGAAGGAGGTTCTAAATTATCTGTCCTTGTGTATCTCGGTGTAACAATTAAAAATTACTCCACTTTCAGATTACTTCCCGGTAATTTGAACCTACAGTATTTTCAAAGTACTGCAGTACTTAGGTTCAAACTACTCCCTTTAGTTTTAAATTACCCCCACACTTACTCATAGGAAATAATGTTTTACGTGTTAGAAAGTCTCACGTGTACTAGGACACACGCATATACATCCATACGGGTATAGGCCTACGTACCCTACTTACACCTGTGACGTCCTCTCTAAGACTGCATTTATATATTGAGAGTATTAATGAAGATACTGAATTCAACATTAAAGATTCCTTGATGATGAATTTTTGCTTTGAAAAAATAGATCAAACTTACTTGTGTCCATCAATAACATACTTAAATGATTTTTGCATTTACTCATTTGTGTTAATTATTATGCTATGCAGTATACAAGGGCCTTCAGTAAAATTTGGCATATCTTTATATCTGTATGGCCAAATCAGCTGTGAGAAATAGGGGTTATTTGAAACGGGAGAGTGTACTTTCAACCTAGTTTCAAATGACCGCGGGGGTAACTTGAACCGAGAGGTGATCTGAAACCTTTACACGGGGTGAAGACTCAAGTCATGTCGACATATATACAGTATATACAGGTATACCTCCTCTATTCCTCTCGTGTGTTCGTACAGTGTACCACGTAACAGGTGGTGTGGGGATATGAAAGTGATAAAACTAAAAAGTAGTTTCCCGTGTGATAATTACATATCAACCTTGTAGTTCAGCTTTGGGTACAGTGAATTTTATAACATCTGTGATATAAAATTTCGCACATCCATGAATCATTTTGTTTTTATGAGAAATAAACTAACAGTGCAACCAAAGGACACGAGTGTCTGCGACAGATACCTTAAAGCGAAACTATACACAAAATCAAACCATATATGATATACTTCAACAATGCTTATATATATCCTTATATATATATATATATATATATATATATATATATATATATATATATATATATATATATATATATATATATATATATATATATATATATATATATATATATATATATATATATATATATATATATATATATATATATATATTTATACACTTAACTAACTAATGCCGTTTAAGGTGCGTAAAACTTCCAATTATTATCTCCCTTTGCCTTCCTACAGTATGAAACAAACAATAGAAGATGTTTTGTACCTTCCTTAGGCTTTAGTAAGCCCCTTTATAATATTTATACTGTATATACTTGTCACACTTGCCAGATGCTTCTGGTGTCATTGTACAGGGGTACCTAGTGACAGCACTAGGATCCCGCTTCCTCTATCAAGGAATAAACAATTGAAATTGAAATTGAATTGATGTTTTATGAAAAGTTTTGTTGGTAGGTAAAGCGTCGGCATCAGTTTGGTGGCTCTTCCGTGGACGTTCCCAATCAACTGGCCGTTCTTGATATATCTCAGAGATCAGCCGGAAAGACAGAACTGTATTGTACTCTGAGTGAGGGAGCACAACATTTTGAGAAGCCTTATGGACGATAGACCATTTATGTATAAGATCTTATAAGACTCACCAGTTTATTAGCATGATTCACTTTATTCTCAAAATGATCCGAGAACTTCAGCTCGTTATCAAAATAAACATCGATCACCAGATGTTTCTCCCAACTATTTTCAGTTAGGTAAATGTCGTTGTCACGCCGGGACATGTGAAACGCTTCCCTACTTTTGGTACACCCAGGGTGGTGCACCTTCTCTTAGCGCTGAATCTAAACATACATTCCTTTGACTACTTCTGAGGCCGATACAGATTTTTTTTTCTTTCTTTTTACGGGAATTAGCCCACCCGGGCACAGGTCGAACGACCCACAATGGGGCCTAGGGGGTGAAAAAATAACAGAAAGAAATTATAAATAGAAAATAAAAACATTAAATTAATCTACACCGGGAAGATGCCGGAAACCCAGCTTTTTAAAGTGAGACAAATTGTATGAGGAGCAATACGTAACTGAACGAAGTATTGA
>NW_024748109.1:14403752-14441755 GCF_018991925.1 Homarus americanus
AGTTGGCATGGTTGTTATATAATCATGGGAGTGGTTATGGCTATAACCCATAGTCGTGTTGCTATGGCACCATGGTCGTGGTTATATAACTGGCGGTCGCGCTATGAATCATGATCGCTGTTATAATCGGCGGGGAGTGGTTATTATAATCATAGTCGGTTGTTATAATCATGGTCGTGGTTGTTATAATCATGGTCGTGGTTGTTTATAATCATGGTCGTGGTTGTTATAATCATGGGGAGTGGTTGTTATAATCATGGGAGTGGTTATTATAATCATAGTCGTGGTTGTTATAATTATGGTCGTGGTTGTTATAATCATGGAGTGGTTATTGTCATAGTCGCTGTTATAATCATGGTCGTGGTTGTTATAATCATGGTCGTGGTTGTTATAATCATGATCGTGGTTGTTATAATCATGGTCGGTTGTTATAATCATGGTCGTGGTGGTTATAATCATAGTCGTGGTTGTTATAATCATGGTCGGGTTGTTATAATCATGGTCGTAACCCAGCCGGAAAAGTTATTAAGATTCGCCGCGTTATAATCACAGTCGTAGTTGTTAGCGCAATCATGGTCGTGGTTGTTGTATTCATGGTCGAAGTTGTTATAATCATGGTCGTATTGTTATAATCATAGTCGCATTTTCATAATCATACTCGGTTATAACTGGCGGTTCTGTAGTTATATAATCATGTCAGGCTATATAATCGTGGTCGGTTGTTATAACTGCGGTCGTGGTTGTTATAATCATGGTCGTATTAGCGAATCGCGTTTGCCGCGGCAACGCGGTTCTGGTTGTTATAATCATGGTCGGTTACATATCATGGTCAGAGTAAGCGATATTTATGAAGTCGTGGTTGTTATAATCATGGTCGTGGTTGTTATAACCAGGTGGTTCTATTGTTGTTATAATATGGTCGTGGTGGTTATAATCATAGTCGAGTGTTATATTTATGGTCGGTTGTTATAATCATAGCGGTTGTTATAATCATGGTCGTGGTTGTTGTATTCATGGTCGTGGTTGTTATAATCATGGTCGTGGTTGTTATAATCATAGTCGACGGTCATAATCATATACTCGTGGTTGTTATAATCATGGTCGTTGTTTTTATAATCATGGTTCTCGTTGTTAAATCATATCGGTTGTTATAATCATGGTCGTGGTTGTTATAATCATGGTCGTGGTTGTTATAATCATGGTCGGTTGTTATAATCATGGTCGTGGTTGTTAATCATGGTTCTGGTTGTTATAACTGCGGTTCTGGTTGTTATAATCATGGTCGGCTATTATCATGGTCGAAAGTGTTATATTTATGGTCGTGGTTGTTATAACTACGCTGTTATAATCATGGTCGTGGTTGTTATAATCATGCGGTTCTGGCTGTTATAATCATGGTTCTGGTGTTATAAACGGTGTCGTGCTGTTATAATCATGGTCGGGTTATTATAATCATGGTCGTGGTTGTTATAATCATGGTCGTGGTTGTTATAATCATAGTCGCATTGCTGGCAATCATAGTCGCATTGTCATAATCATACTCGTATGCAGAATCAGGTCGTGGTTATAATCATGGTCGTGGTTGTTATAATCATGGTCGTGGTTGTTATAATCATAGTCGTGATTGTCAGCAGTCGTGGTTGTTATAATCATGGTCGGTTGTTGTATTCATGGTTGTGCTTGTTATAACTGAATGTGGTTGTTATAATTGGTCGAGATGTTATAATCATAGTTGTGGTTGTTATAACGCTTTATAATCATGGTTCTGGTTGTTATAATCAGAATGGTTGTTATAAACGCTATCGGTTGTTATAACACCAGTGGTCGTGGTGGTTATAATCATAGTTGTGCATATATTTATGGTCGGTTATAAATCATAGTCAATATAATCATGGTCGTGGTTGTTGTATTCATGGTCGTGGTTGTTATAATCATGATCGTGGTTGTTATAATCATTTTCGTGGTTGTTATAATCACGGTCGGGTTGTTATAATCATGGTCGTGGTCGTTACAACCGCGGTCGTGGTTGCTTAGCAATTGCGGTCGTCAGCTATAATCATGGTTCTGCATTGTTATAACTGGCGGTTCTGCCGTGCTGCGAATCATGGTCGTGGTTGTTATTATCATGTGGTCGTGAGTGTTATATTTTGCGGTCGTGGTTGTTATAATCATTTTCGTGGTTGTTATAATCGCGTCGGTTGTTATAACTGGCGCGGTTCTGGTTTTTATAATCATGGTTCTGGTTGTTATAATCATGGTTCTGCTGTTATAATCATGGTCGGTTGTTATAATCATGGTCGTGGTTGTTATAATCAGCGGTCGGGTTATATAATCATGGTCGGTTATAATCATAGTCGTGATTGTCATAATCACGTGGCTGTTATAATCATAGTCGTGGCGGTGAAAACGGCGGTCGTGGTTGTTAACTGGCGGTCGTGGTTGTTATAATCAGTCGACGTGGTTGTTATAATCATGGTCGTGGTTGTTGTATTCATGGTCGTGGTTGTTATAATCATAGTCATGGTTGTTATAATCTTGGTCGTGGATGTTATAATCATAGTCGTGGTTGTTATAATCACGGTCGTGGTTTCTATAATCATGGTTCTGGTTGTTATAATCTTGGTCGTGGATGTTATAATCATAGTCGTGGTTGTTATAATCATTTTCGTGGTTCTTATAATCTTGGTTCGTGGTTGTTATAATCATGGTCGTGGTTGTTATAATCAAGGTTGTTGTTGTTATAATCATAGTCGTGGTTGTTATAATCATGGTGCGGTTGTTATAATCATAGTCGTGGTTGTTATAATCATGGTCGAGGCTGTTATAATCATGGTCGTGGTTGTTATAATCATTTTCGTTGGTGTTATAATCATGGTCGTGGTTGTTATAATCATAGTCGTGGGTGTTATAATCATGGTCGTGGTTGTTATAATCATGGTCGTGGTTGCTATAATGATGATCGTGGTTGTTATAATCATAGTCGTGGTTGTTATAATCATGGTCGTGGGTGTTATATTTATGGGCGTGGTTGTTATAATCATGGTCGTGGTTGTTATAATGTGATCTATTGGTTATTTATGATTATGGTTGTTATAATCATGGTCGTGGTTGTTATAATCATGGTCGTGAGTGTTATATTTATGGGCGTGGTTGTTATAATCATGGTTGTGGTTGTTATAATCATGGTCGTGGTTGTTATAATCATAGTCGTGGTTGCTATAATCATGGTCGTGGTTCTTATAATCATAGTCGTGGTTGTTATAATCAAAGTCGTGGTGGTTATAATCATGATCGTGGGTGTTATAATCATGGTCGTGGTTGTTATAATCATGGTCGTGGTTGTTATAATCATGGTTCTGGTTGTTATAATCATGGTTCTGGTTGTTATAATCATGGTCGTGGTTGTTATTATCATGGTCGTGAGTGTTATATTTATGGTCGTGGTTGTTATAATCATGGTCGTGGTTGTTATAATCATGGTTCTGGTTGTTATAATCATGGTTCTGGTTGTTATAATCATGGTCGTGGTGGTTATAATCATAGTCGTGAGTGTTATATTTATGGTCGTGGTTTATTATAATCATAGTCGTGGTTGTTATAATCATGGTCGTGGTTGTTGTATTCATGGTCGTGGTTGTTATAATCATGGTCGTGGTTGTTATAATCATAGTCGTGATTTTCATAATCATACTCGTGGTTGTTATAATCATGGTCGTGGTTTTTATAATCATGGTTCTGGTTGTTATAATCATGGTCGTGGTTGTTATAATCATAGTCGTGGTTGTTATAATCATGGTCGTGGTTGTTATAATCATGGTCGTGGTTGTTATAATCATGGTTCTGGTTGTTATAATCATGGTTCTGGTTGTTATAATCATGGTCGTGGTTGTTATAATCATATTCGTGGTTGTTATAATCATGTTCGTGGATGTTATAATCATAGTAGTGGTTGTTATAATCATGGTCGTGGTTGTTATAATCATGGTCGTGGTTGTTATAATCATAGTCGTGGTTGTTATAATCATAGTCGTGGTTGTTATAATCATGGTGTGGTTGTTATAATCATAGTAGTGGTTGTTATAATCATGGTCGTGGTTGTTATAATCATGGTCGTGGTTGTTATAATCATGGTCGTGGTTGGTATAATCATGGTCGTGGTTGTTATAATCATAGTCGTGGTTGTTATAATCATAGTCGTGGTTGTTATAATCATGGTCGTGGTTGTTATAATCAAGGTTGTTGTTGTTATAATCATAGTCGTGGTTGTTATAATCATGGTGCGGTTGTTATAATCATAGTCGTGGTTGTCATAATCATGGTCGAGGCTGTTATAATCATGGTCGTGGTTGTTATAATCATTTTTGTTGTTGTTATAATCATGGTCGTGGTTGTTAAAATCATAGTCGTGGTTGTTATAATCATGGTCGTGGTGGTTATAATCATAGTCGTGAGTGTTATATTTATGGTCTTGGTTGTTATAATCATAGTCGTGGTTGTTATAAACATGGTCATGGTTGTTGTATTCATGGTCGTGGTTGTTATAATCATGGTCGTGGTTGTTATAATCCTAGTCGTGATTGTTATAATCATAGACGTGGGTGTTATAATCATGGTCGTGGTTTTTATAATCATGGTTCTGGTTGTTATAATCATGGTCGTGGTTGTTATAATCATGGTTCTGGTTGTTATAATCATGGTCGTGGTTGTTATTATCATGGTCGTGAGTGTTATATTTATGGTCGTGGTTGTTATAATCATGGTCGTGGTTGTTATAATCATGGTCGTGGTTGTTATAATCATGGTTCTGGTTGTTATAATCATGGTCGTGGTTGTTATAATCATAGTCGTGGTTGTTATAATCATGGTCGTGGTTGTTATAATCATAGTCGTGGTTGTTATAATCATGGTCGTGGTTGTTGTATCATGGTCGTGGTTGTTATAATCATGGTCGTGGTTGTTATAATCATAGTCGTGATTGTCATAATCATCGTGGTTGTTATAATCATGGTCGTGGTTTAAATAATCATGGTCGTGGTTGTTATTATCATGGTCGTGAGTGTTATATTTATGGTCGTGGTTGTTATAATCATGGTCTTGGTTGTTATAATCATGGTCGTGGTTGTTATAATCATGGTTCTGGTTGTTATAATCATGGTTCTGGTTGCTATAATCATGGTCGTGGTGGTTATAATCATAGTCGTGAGTGTTATATTTATGGTCGTGGTTGTTATAATCATAGTCGTGGTTGTTATAATCATAGTCGTGGTTGTTGTATTCATGGTCGTGGTTGTTATAATCATAGTCGTGGTTGTTATAATCATAGTCGTGATTGTCATAATCATAGTCGTGGTTGTTATAATCATGGTCGTGGTTGTTGTATTCATGGTCGTGGTTGTTATAATCATTTTCGTGGTTGTTATAATCATGGTCGTGGTTTTTATAATCATGGTTCTGGTTGTTATAATCATGGTTCTGGTTGTTATAATCATGGTCGTGGTTGTTATAATCATGGTCGTGGTTGTTATAATCATGGTCGTGGTCGTTATAATCGTAGTCGTGATTGTCATAATCATAGTCGTGGTTGTTATAATCATTGTTCTGGTTGTTATAATCATGGTCGTGGTTGTTATAATCATGGTCGTGGTTGTTATAATCATTTTCGTGGTTGTTATAATCACGGTCGTGGTTTTTATAATCATGGTTCTGGTTGTTATAATCATGGCTCTGGTTGTTATAATCATGGTCGTGGTTGTTATAATGATGGTCGGGGTTGTTATAATCATGGTCGTGGTTGTTATAATCATGGTCGTGGTTGTTATAATCATAGTCGTGATTGTCATAGTCGTGGTTGTTATAATCATGGTCGTGGTTGTTGTATTCATGGTCGTGCTTGTTATAATCATAGTCGTGGTTGTTATAATCTTGGTCGTGGATGTTATAATCATAGTCGTGGTTGTTATAATCACGGTCGTGGTTTTTATAATCATGGTTCTGGTTGTTATAATCATGGTCGTGGTTGTTATAATCATGGTCGTGGTTGTTATAATCATGGTCGTGGTGGTTATAATCATAGTTGTGAGTATTATATTTATGGTCGTGGTTGTTATAATCATAGTCGTGGTTGTTATAATCATGGTCGTGGTTGTTGTGTTCATGGTCGTGGTTGTTATATTCATGATCGTGGTTGTTATAATCATTTTCGTGGTTGTTATAATCACGGTCGTGGTTTTTATAATCATGGTTCTGGTTGTTATAATCATGGTTCTGGTTGTTATAATCATGGTCGTGGTTGTTATAATCATGGTCGTGGTTGTTATAATCATGGTCGTGGTTGTTATAATCATAGTCGTGATTGTCATAATCATACTCGTGATTTTTATAATCATAGTCGTGGTTGTTATAATCATGGTCGTGGTTGTTATAATCATGGTCGTGGTTGTTATAATCATAGTCGTGATTGTCATAGTCGTGGTTGTTATAATCATGGTCGTGGTTGTTGTATTCATGGTGTGCTTGTTATAATCATAGTCGTGGTTGTTATAATCTTGGTCGTGGATGTTATAATCATAGTCGTGGTTGTTATAATCACGGTCGTGGTTTTATAATCATGGTTCTGGTTGTTATAATCTTGGTCGTGGATGTTATAATCATAGTCGTGGTTGTTATAATCATTTTCGTGGTTCTTATAATCTTGGTTCGTGGTTGTTATAATCACGGTCGTGGATGTTATAATCATAGTAGTGGTTGTTATAATCATGGTCGTGGTCATTAGGTACTGTAAGTATCTAGTATACTATAAGAAGGAATAGAATATATGTTAGAATAATTAGTTAAAGAAATATTCGCCATAAGGAGAGGTTAAAGTCATAAACAAAATTATTATGAATCACCGATGATCATTCCGAGATAAATCATATTATGAAGAGAAGTGACCTTGATTCTGGTTAGATTAGTCACCATCTGCTTAAGTCATCACCTGTGTTAAGTCATCTTAGTCATCATGTACGTTAGTCAGTTTTAGGCCCATCTCACATGACTGACCGACCATCGATGTTCTTTCCGCGCGAGGGTGTTAGTTTTCAATTATTTACGCTGGTGGATGTAAGACCTCCTACCCTCACTGACGCAGCTATGGTCAATTTGGTGTTATTCTTGTTTATAAATGCCTTCTAATCTGTCTTGAGTCTATCCGTCCTGTCTATTGCCATCCTAACTGTCTGTTCGTCTGCGTGGTGTTTGAATGTAAGCCCGTCTGTACTCTTTGTGTCGTCAAATCTGTCTGTCTAATCTGTTGTTGGCTTGTGTCTGCCTGTTTGTCTAATATGAACCAGTCAGTCAGCTGTCTGTCTGTCATGTTAGTTGCCATATTGTCTATTTGTGCATGTATGAGTCTGTCTATTTTTGTCAACCTCCTGTTTACATTCACCCTGTGTCCATTGTAGTCATCTTCTCCATGCATTCCTGTTATTATCTTTTTATCTCTTCTCCTTTTTCATGAGCCACAGGAATAAGCATACACTGTAGCTGTAAGGTCTTCTGGTAACGTTGAAACTGCGCATCTAGACGCATGATGAAACTCAGCTGCCCCCCCGCCTGTTATCTCTAACTATTTTCTGTTTCCCCTTCTTGATTCTTCTATTTACTCATCTTCCTTCCTTTACTAATCCAAACAACATTAAAAAAAGTAGGCTAAGAAAAAAAGTGGGAGGAGGAGGAGGGAGCCGTACGATAACTGCAATCGAGGGCTGGGTGCGCCAAGTCAGTAGATTTGCATCGCTTTCCAGCGTAAATAAAATGGTTATGTAATGGCTTCCTAAAGAAACCATCGATATGGGACCAGGTTTGTTCCACTGTACGAATTTTTTTGCGATTTTTCCACCAAGTTTGATGAAAAACGATTGTGCCGTTTCGGCTGCCCAAAGCAGACAAACACACACACACACACTCACACGCCTAGTCCTATAGTATATTAGATATCCTCAGTGTTTTTTTACATCATACATTAACTTTGCGGATTGTGGAGAATGAGTAAAACTGAGTCCAGCCATGGCCGGTTACTCGCTATCCTATACACCAGTGTAGACTGTCATGTCTATTAGTCAATTGGTTCTTGTATATATGACAACCATATTACACCTCGTAGCATAATCTTTGGGTAATTTGACAATGCTATCAATTAAACATCTCTTTTAACTTCCTTGTCATACTTGGTTATACAACCAATGTCATAGATAGTCATTAAACAAATATCAGTAGTTCCCTGTAATTAAGCTCTGCCACACTTAATTACTTAAAATACAGGTTAATAACTATCAACTGCACAAGGGTCATTAAGGCAGATAAGACTCCTGCCACACCCCAGGTGGGAGAGGTAGCGTTCACACTTCTCATAGCAGTGCTTCATGGCCGCTGATGCCAAGAGAGGCGGATTAATTTCCATTTTTCCTGCAATTAGGGCAGGCGAGGGAGACACGGATATCGTAACAAGCGTTATAGTAAATGAAAATGTTGTTGGGCATTATAATGAGTGTGGTGTGAATATGGTCTGTGTGAGGATCTGTTCTGGTGACAATGGTTGTACAAAGTAAGAATGACTAAATATTAGCTCACAGCCAGTATGAGTGAATTATGGTACTGTATTAAGCGACAGGTTAACTTATTATATGCTTCTAAATAATACAAAAACACAGTCTTGCTAGCCGCACTATTCCTCTAGCCCATCTCCACTCCTTCCCTCTTAACCCCCCCACCCCTCCCCGGCCAGATCGCCCCCCCACTCCACTCACGAGTGAATGCTTCGGACGAGGGTTCATAATCCCATGGTTCACAACTCTCTGAGATGATGACTGACAATGCTGACTGTCGCAGATGGAAGTGTGGGAGGCTGCACGCACATTGGATGAAAAAAGCACCAACGTATGGATAAACAGCAATTATTCATTGAGTTAATATTGCGACAATACCTTCTTGTATCATCAAACTTAAATTACCAGAAATTTAATGCAAAAGCATAAATATTAAAAGCAGCAAATGACAAAACTATTACAATAAATATATACTTAGGTAAAATATCTAATGTGCAAAGTGTACTAAGGCATAAGAATAGTAATTACTCAAAACTCATACAATTACCATTCACAGGTATATTGCACGTATCAGCAGAAACTCAGTCTTGATATTAAACATCAATATACGCAAAGGACTAAACACATCACATACAAATTAAAAATAGAGGAGATACTGTAGTGTTTCAATAAGTAATAAAAATTTTCAATGCACCGGGCCCATCACTTGACTCAGTCTTGAAACACCTGGCAGAAACCGTCCTTTAACAGTGTACACTGTACACCCATCATAGTGTTAGAGGTTTGCTGCCAAACTGAACACGCCGGCATCGAGGCAGTTTCTTAGTCTCAGAAAAGAAAGTCACAAGGAGTTTAGTCAAGTGAGTAGGAATTTGAATTTTTTGAAATTTGCCCTTTCAGCGGCTAGTTTATTGTGCACCCCATACTCATCTTGTGAGGTGCGAGGAGGGAGGGGGTCTGTCTAGAACTTAATTTGCGATAGTTTAGGAGGGGGGGGGGGTCGGTCTGTTCTTTATTACGACACTTTTTATCCATTGTTAGTGCAGGAGGAACCTGGAATACCCGGAGAAATCCTGCACAATTTTGGTCACATTGAATTCTGACCCAAGTAAGTGATCGAACCCGGGGTACTAATGTGAGAGGCACGCGTGTTACCACTGTATGTCATAGTGCAGAATCCACCCATTTTCACTGAAATTAATGCTTTGTTGCTGATTGCCTGTGAAAATAAAATTTGTTTCAGTCGTCTCCGTATGCAACGCGATATTCAATATGTAATTTTTTGTCTGCCTGAATTTAGTTCGGTGTTATTTGTGCGCCTTTCTGTTCCATCTTCGTTAATTGTGATTGGAATGTAAACTTTACCGCATAGGTTTACCTGAGACAGCTTGATCTTGGTTCGTTTTGTTGAATCATATGGTGATTTTTATTGTGGTTTAACTGAGTCGCCGGCTTTGAAAGTTTGGTCTTTGATTCTAAATTAGTGAGGGCAGGTATTGCAACTTCACCTACTAATGTTCTACAGAAACTAAAAGATGCAGTGAAACAATCGTTACTACATGGACGTAAGTTACGATTCTAACCCTGTTCTTGAACCCTTGTATAAGTAACAGCTTTTAGTCTTATTACATATTGTTCATAATTATTAGACAAACTTCGAAATACAATAGTGTTAACCCATTATTGACAAACAGCATGGTACTCACGATTGACTTGCAATTTTTCTAAATCTTAAACTGATTTAGATATTTTTATTCATATACAGAGACACTATGAGAAATATTGAGATTACTCTATTTATAGTGACAACAGTGACTCCCCTGTTCCGCCCAGATATTATTAGTAACAACCACTAAGATATCATTAGTTTCTTCTGAAGTTCTAGTATGAATGTTTCTTGTGAGTGTTGGAGAAGAAAGGAGCTCTCCTGTATACAAGTTCCCGTTTCTGGATAAATGATGAGATGGTTGGGAGGCTGCACTTGGCGAAGTGGCCCAGGTGCCAAGACACCAATTGAGGTATGTTACAGCTATTATGAAATGGATATAATATCAGCACATAATCTCCCGCACATGGTCACGACTTTTTCGGTAAATTCCTGCATGTTTACTGTATATTGTCTCGACTCTCGGGGAGCTCACCCCTGCTGTTTTTTATGAAGATAGAATAATCATGAAAGGGAGAGGCTGTTGTGTTTATTTTTAGGACTCTTAGATTTACAGTGGAGGTTCACGCTGCCTTTAAAATGTTTTAAGATTTATTTTGAATTGAATGCCAGTTGGTTGGTGAACTGATATAAAGCAATGACCATAAAGAAAAAATAATGTATTGGGATCAGTTAAACTAGTCACTAACAAGCTACTGTTACATGGCACGAAACTCTGGTAGTACACCGGCCTTGACTTTAGTTACCTGATATGAAAGGTGCATTGACGTGTAATGTCACGAAGAGATTCCGAGTGAATCAGTTTATGTCTTAGTGACACACGTTGTTGATAACAAACTGCTACACGACAACATCTATACTTGATGATATATATATATATATATATATATATATATATATATATATATATATATATATATTATATATGTATGTATATATGTTGTATGTATATACTGTATATATGTGCGTGTTCTTATATGTGTGTAAGATTTGATATTTTTTTATCTATATTGTTAAGTAATTAATAATATTACATTAGTTTTCACTATATTAAAGCTACATTGTAGTCAAACATTTATATAAATTTAATTGGTGATAATTATGAGGATAGACTCCTTCAATAGGTCAGGTTAGTTAGTTGTGTTTGATCATGACAAGTTAACTCGGTTATTTCAATTCAATTCTAAAGTATCAGGACAACTGCCCCCCATTGCCAGTGAATCTTAGCAACCATCGTACCAAGTATGGGGTTGAAACCAGCTTCGGTTTCGGCTACTGGACTTTGTTTCGGCTTCGAAACTTTCTAAAGGCTTCGGCTATGGCTTCGGCTTCGAAACTTTCTAAAGGCTTCGGTTTCGAAGACAGAGGCATAGCACCGGCTCACAGAGGTCCCAAACCCATAAAATCTAGCCAAAACCCCAAATGAGCAAATTTAATAAAAAAAAAATATTAAGATAAACAGGTTAGAGGGTTCATAACATCACTAT
Organism: Homarus americanus; assembly: GCF_018991925.1. Classification (NCBI taxonomy): domain Eukaryota; kingdom Metazoa; phylum Arthropoda; class Malacostraca; order Decapoda; family Nephropidae; genus Homarus; species Homarus americanus. The sequence goes on from NW_024748109.1 coordinate 14,415,491, forward strand.
TAAAAATTGTATGTGATGCATAGTTTTCATCTGAGAGTGTATTTAAAAAGTTGCACTGAAACTGCAAATGCGCGTTTTGGGTTCTGGATACCTCTTGTAATACTTGAAATATTTTTATACATATTATTTTCTATCAGGTATGGCATGTCGGATACAAAAAGTCGAGTTCTATTGCGAGATGCATACCATTGCGTAATGGAATAACATGGATAAAATTTCAGTAAAGTGCAGTTCCCAAAATGTCCCTAATCGGCCAATAATGGATGTTGAAAACATAAATTAGCATTGTACCGACTTGTCCGGTTTGAGTGTTGCGCCATAACTCCGTTTTCTTTTGGCCCGTGTGTTAACATTACTCCAGCTGTCATTCTTATTCATGAATCATTTTAAGGGAGATTCATAATCGATAGCGTGGATTTTCTTAAAAGAAAAGTATACCAATACTTTCTGAACCTGAAAAAAAAAATCAACTAAAACGTGATTTTTTGTAGAGAAAGAATATCACCCGACACCCGCTTCAAGCTACGTAAAAAATAGTTACCCCCACTATTAAATGCGGATCATAGAAAATGTTGGAAGGTAGAATTTAATGCAAGACCAGGCCACACATGCAAAATATCAAGGAAAAGAACAAATCAAGCCCTAATGAATTGGCTATGAGGACGTCTGACCCTATAGTAGGCAGCTACAGGACATTAAAACGTAAAAATGTACATGCACCATTGAGGGAGCCTGATGTATCAATGAATCCTCTTGAAGATGAATAGAGTCAACCTGCATATTGTATATAATACTTTAAGTATAGTGTGGGTGTGAGTGTGCATTATTTGTTGTTTGTAAGTAAGTGAGTTATGAATCTAAATGATAATGAGTGTGTGTTTGTGTCCGAGGTGTTAATAGTGTGTGTGTGTGTGTGTGTGTGTGTGTGTGTGCACATGCGTGTATGTAAATGTATGGGATTACAAAAGAACGTAGTAATGTATATCACTATTTCTGTTTAGTAATAAGCTAGCTGTAAGATAATTCGTGCGTATATCACGTTTACGTGATAAACTAAATACTGTTAATAAAGTAAGTCTTTTATAAACTTTATATTGACATTATATTTATGACAGTGAATGTACACATAGCTGAACGGATTTGATATCGTATTCAAATGTCCGAAGACGTTTGTCTGGGATTTCACGGTTTGGGGCCACTAATTCAATTAAATTTCAATATTTTATTCCTTGATAGAGGAACCGGGATGCTAGTGCTGTCACTAGGTACCCCTGTACAATAACACCAGAAACATCTGGCAGGGGTCACAAGTATATATAAATATAATAAAGGGGCTTACTAAAGCCTAAGGAAGGAAGAATATTCCTTCAACACATCATCAGTACTATTTACATAATATCTGGCCAGTATGGGGAGGATCATCGAGTCTCGTCAGGGGGTCGTGAAGTGGTGGTCCACGGAAGCTTTGTGTGTGGGGACATCTTAAGAGGTAGTGAACAAGGGTTGCTCAGGGTAGGCGGGGATACCAATCTCCCAAACAAAGTCATATCCGATGATGATATGGACAGCAATCACGTCCCTTTTCCGCGACTCCTTTCCCATAAACATACGAGAGGCGAGGGTGAGGAAGTTTACGGAGGACATCGTACCAGGTGGGCGGGGAGTCCAGGGGGATGGCTGCTTCCCGAGTTTCTCTCTGTTTGCGGCGAATTTGTGTCCGAAGTTGTAAGGGTGTTCGAGGAACAACGTAGTGAGGTGTGACCTTGTTACAGCCAGTCTTGCCAAGGCCATCTGCTGCCTCATTCCCCAAGATACCGACATGACTGGGTATCCATAGGAGTGTCACAAGACGGCCTGCATCCTGAGGTGTTAATGTTAACCCTCGTATTCCAAGGATGAGGTCCTTATTCTTCCCCAATCCAAATGCGATCCCGTCAAGAGCAGACCTGGAATCGCAGCAGACAAACAAGGGGCAGAAACCACCGCCTTGTTCCTCAGCGAAAAGGTCAGCAAGTAGGGTTATCAGTTCAGCCTGAGTGGAGGATTCCCCGTCAGAAACTCTGAGAGAGAGTTTGATAGGCTCAGGGGCTTCAGGACGGGAGATGTAGACTCCAGCCCCGGCCCTACCTGTTGCGGGGTCAACAGAGCCATCAGTGTAGAGGACGACCCTACCTGGGGACCAGTGGGCGATCCTGGAGATGTTGTATTTGCAGAGGATAACAGGGTTCACGTGGGATTTCGGGAGCGGTCCACCGAGGGCAATCACTTCAGGTTGAAAATCCAGCCACGGAGGAGACGAACCAACAGCAGGGGTGACAACAATATCAGGCAGGAGATCGTGTTCCTGAAGGGCTCGGATGAGTGACCCTCGCCTCTGTCTTCTAGATGGAGGTCGGCCTCGGACAGCAGGAGTGAAGTTGGCTTGGACATAAGTGCCTCGAGGAACCCGTAGAATGGAAAAGGTAGCTTTCAGATAAAACTCCTGGACACGATCCTGTAAGGGGGAAAGACCAAGTTCGGTATATAGAGAAGTAGAGCGTGTCCACTGAGGGATCCCAAGGTTGATACGAGCAGCTTTCCTCTGGATAACTTCGAGACAGTTGACAGTAGTCCGGCTAATGTTGACGAGGGCAGGGGCCACTAGCGTAGCTAGCTCGGTCCGCCCCGGGCGGCACTTTTGGGTCTGCTCATCACCCATATCTGCAGCTACTGGAGACGTTAATCCATCCCTTTGTATCGGCGGCAAGTTAATCCTTGTCGTGTCTGACCTAACACCTGACCCACATCATCACGGCCACGTCATGAGCTACACCCTTGCTATGCGCCCCCCGCCACACACACAACCTGTAACCTGTTGAGGATTAAGGAAACAACTTCAAACAAGTACGCCAGTGAGCTCATGTGGTGTGGGTCAGGTGTTAGGTCAGACACGACGAGGATTAACTTGCCGCCGATACAAAGGGAAGGATTAACGTCTCCAGTAGCTGCAAAACCATGCAGTCTCGGGTCATATCAGTTCATGTACAGCCGACCAATCCACCAGTTACAAGCAATTCACTTCAGTTCTGCACAAGTCTCCATCGTGACAAGACGAGGGGAGGCTAGACGACTTTTAAGTTCTCTTGTGTTTTCGATCCAGTTATTTACTTCGTTGGAAGACATAATACTATAAGGTAAGAAATATTAAAGTATTGGTTAAAAAATATTGATGTGACTTTTGCTGCGGTACTGAGATTAAATATTAAGATTTTGTTTCACAGCATTGCGATTTTATACTAAGACACTATCCTCACTGGGGTACAGACAAAAGCCCCCCCGACAAAAGCCACCCAGACAAAAGCCCCCTACTTTGATCGGGGTGGCTTTTGTCTGACAACAGTAAGGGCTTTCAAAAGTTACGGACATAATTAAATAGTTGAGGGTAAAATATACTGTTCTTCTCTGTGGTTAATTATTGGTTAGGTTAGGGCTAGGTTAAGTTAGGTTAGGTTGGGTTAGGTTAGGTTAGGGTTAGGGTTGTCAGACAAAAGCCATCCCGATCAAAGTAGGGGGCTTTTGTCTGGGTGGCTTTCGTCGGGGGGCTTATGTCAGACATCCATTTTCACTGTACTCTGAGTCTGTAATTTTAGATTAAGTTGCTACTTTTTACATTTCCATTGTATTACATTGATACTAGTGTCATTATACCGTGATTTTAGATCAAGCTGTTTGCTACTTCCTATCTGTCTCCTACTATTCAGAACGAGTTTATAGAAATTTTGGGAGAAAACGTAAGAAGCAAAGTCATCAAGCAAGTAAAAGAAGCAAAGTACTTTCCCATGATATTCGACAGCACTCCTGATATTTCACATAAGGATCAAACGAGCCAAGTTTTACGCTATGTTATGATCGATGGAGATAAAGTGAAGGTTGTGGAATCATTTGTCGATTTCATTGAAACAAAAGGTAAAACCGCCGAGAATATTTCAATGATGATTTTGGAAAAATTAGAGAAAGACGGAATTGATATTCAAAATTGTAGAGGGCAAGCATATGATAATGCCGCGGTGCTGGTTGGTGTTCATACTGGTGTTCAGAAACGTATCAAGGAAATTAATAAAAAAGCAGAATTTGTCGCTTGTACAAATCACTCGCTGAATTTGGCGGGTGTTCATGCAGCTTCTGTTGCTGTGAATTCTGTTACCTTTTTTGGATGTGTGGAACGTTTGTTTGTATTTTTTCCTTCATCAACCCATCGCTGGGATGTTCTAACTTCAGTCACTGGTCAAAGTGTCAAGCGCATAATAGAAACTCGGTGGAGTGCGAGGGGAGAAGCTGTAAGTGTTGTAAAGAAACATTTCTCAAAAATCTTAAGTGCCCTAGAAAAGTTAACTGGTGAAGAAGAAAATACAGCTACCAGGGCAGATGCTGGTGTTCTACTTGGTGCGTTGCAAACATTTTCCTTTTTGTGCTTTCTTGGCCTGTGGGGACCCGTCCTTCTAGAAATTAACGACACACAGACTTACCTCCAAACCAAGGGCTTGAACATACAACAATGTGATATAAAACTCAGGGCATTAGAAACATTTCTAGTTGAAAACAGGGACAAGCTAGTGAGTAATGGAGTTAACTATGCCAAAGAAATTTGCAATGATCTGGGGATAGTCATGGAGCGTCAGCGTCGACCCAAAAAGAAGAAACAAATGTTTGGTGAAGGATCACGAGATGCTGAATTGCCATACGACATTGAATTGAGGAGAGAAATGTTTTCTTCGCTGGACAGAGTGATCCAAGAAATAACTTTGAGATTTCAACAGCTTCATGAACTTGCTGAGAAATATGCCTTCCTTACCCCATTGAATCTTTTGGATGATAAATATGAGTGTCAAATAGATCACGATCACGACGACATTGATAAAGAGGAGTTCCTCGTTGAGAGAAAAAGACTTCAGCATTTTGTTGCTGTTGCTGCTATAACTATTAAAGACAGAATACAGACGTGGAAAGAAGGCCCCCTTGAACTTTTGCAGTTTATTCAAAAGTATAACCTTGGGAACTCGGTTCCAAATATAGTAATAATGCTGAGGATTTTCCTCACAATTGCTGTTAGTGTTGCTACCTGTGAGAGGAGTTTTTCGAAACTAAAACTGATCAAGAATTACTTAAGATCTACTATGAGCACCTTGCGGTTGAGAAATCTTGCCATACTGTCTATAGAGCGACAATTGACAGATGAAATAGTTTTTGACAATGTCATTGAAGAATTTGTCAAAAAAAAAACAAGAAAAATTACTTTGTAGAAAGTTGTAGTTTTCATTTCAGAAATAAAGTTGGTCCTAATTTTTTACATTTTTTTTACTTTTTTCCCTATCCTATATGTCGTTTTTGCTTTTTGTTTAACTGTTACTTATAAAGTTTAAGCATGTTTGGTGTGTATTTAAAGCATACTATATTTGAGTATGTGAAAGTACAGTAATATTATAATGGTACACAAACTATTTAATATATATATATATATATATATATATATATATATATATATATATATATATATATATATATATATATATATATATATATATATATATATATATATATATATATATATATAAGAGTGAGTCATGTGCAATATGTATTTTTTGTGGGGGCACGGGGGGGGGGCAAACTCAAGGGCCGCCCCGGGCGGCACACACTCTAGCTACGCCACTGGCAGGGGCGGAGTAGTCGACACAGGAACGGACAAAGGACTTGTACATGGTGAGAAGTACAGGGATGGTGGCACCAATGGAACCCCTGCACATGGTACAGAGGGGAGCGAGACTTCAAGGATCTGACAACGTGTGCGAGTTACAGTACATGCACATCCAGGTATTTTGTCTCATTAACCCAGTCCAAGGGCGTTCCTGATAAGAGAAGGGGGAGAGGTACAACACGACCGTGCCACATGGCTTTTGTTTTCGCAGTTGAAAGACGGAAATCAAGTGAATCACACTCTCTGGAGACCATGTCAAGGGCTCCCTGCAAGCTGAGGTAGTCAGGGGTTTGGAGAAGGACATAGTCGGCATATCCTGAGTGGACAACTTCTGTTGGCCACGGAAGAGATGCAATGGAGTTCATGAGAGTGATAAACAAGGTGGGACTCAGGACTTCACCTTGGGGGGGGTGCCGAGGTTCATTTCTTGTAGAGGAAATATAAAGCCTTCAACGCAAACCCGGGCATGACGTCCAGTGAGGTAAGAGACGATCCATTGAAGAAGTCGCCCTTTAACCCTTAACTGCACAAGTTCAGCTAAAATAAGGGCAGGCTGAGTCGTACCAAAGGCTCCCTTGATATCATGGAAGACAGAGACGCGGGCAGTCTGATTGCAATAAAAGAAAGCAATGGAGTGTGCTGTGCTGCGATGTTGAATGAAACCATTGAGGGAGTTGTGGAAGCCGCCTATGGTGTGAAGAAGGCGACGATGACGTATCCTCTCCATCATCTTTCAAACACAGGGGGTAAGACTAATGGGTCGATATTTTCCAGGATCTCTCGGCTTAGGGATGGGGATAACAGTGGCATTTTTCCAGTTAGACGAGAGAACCCCATGTTCATAAGACATATTGTAGAGGGCGAGCAAGGGGCCGTTAGGAATATTAGTACAGGCGTTGAGGACGGAGTAGATTATCTGATCATCTCCAGTAGAGGTGTCTCTTCCAGAGCGACGAGCACTGTCAAGCTCAAACTGTGTGATGGGTTGATCCATTAGGACAGGGGAGGTAAGAGCAACACGAACAACAGGCTCAGACGCATCGATGCGAGACTGCACTGCCTCCTGCATCGGATCTGGAAGTGCCTCAGAGGAGGAAGCTCGTGCCCAGTCCTCCATTAAAGAGCAGGCAAGGGAGGCGGGGTCAGGGTGGGGAGGAGGCCTCCGTCGAGTACCCCGTATAGCATTAATCCGATTCCAGACGGAGGAGGGTGACGACTGGAACGATAGAAGCCCCTTGAAGGATAGCCAGTCCGCCTTACGAATCCGACGATGCTCCTGAGTTGCAAAGGAGCACTAGTTTTTTAAGTTTTCCTAGTCCTCTGGAGAGCGAGTCCTCCGAATGGCAGAGTGGAGATCACGGGTTACCTTCCGGAGATGTCTCATGACAGGGATACGATACCAGTAGTTGGTGGTACTTCTGGGGTGACTGGGAAGGCGTGGAGGGGCAGCGCGATTGACAGAGTCATGCACGGCATCAACAAAACCAGAGCTGTAAGAGTCAAGGGACTGAGGGATGACATAGGAATCCGCCCGGGTAGAAAGGTATTGGATAACGGAAGGAACAACATCTTGTGTGAGACGAAGGCGAGGGGATCGATAAGGAGCTGATGTAGGGGTAGAGAAGGAGAGCCTAAGATGGGTAGTAACGGCAAGATGGTCACTGTACAGAGCAGGCTCGATGCAGACGGTAGGATGAAAGGAGGTATGACCGTTCAATAGCAAGCCAACATCAAGGTAACTGTGGGGGAGGCGAATAGGATCGTCAGGACAAAGAAAGCGAACATCATCATCCCTATTACGGAACTGTGAGAGATGTGATCCGTTAAGGGTACATGGAGTGGGATAATCTGGAGTAAGAGTGGGATGGCGGGCATTAAAGTCGCCAAGATCAAGAGTGGGAACCCCATTATAGAGGTTGTGAAGAATCTGCGGGTCCAGAGAATCACTCTTGAAATGAACATTGACTACACTAAGGGTCCGGTCACCAAGAGTAAGGGAGACAGAAAATAATTCAGACGGGGGTCCAAGTGAGTTAAGTGAAGGGAGACGAACAGGTGGGATGGCGTTACACACTAGGGTGAGAAGGCCACGAGCCTGTCCACGGTACAGAGGCAGGGTGTATACAATATTGCCAGAGAGGCGGAGTGGAGTAACATGGTCTGTGATATTTCCTGAAGTAGAGCAACATCTACTTGATGGGAGAGCACAAGCTGGGCGAGGTCTAAGTTCCTGGATGTTCCATTGTAAGAAGAGGAGGGAACGGCCTCCGGTGTGAGATGAAGAGTCGATGGGGATAGACAGGGCTCCGGAGGAGGTACCAAATTCTGTTGAGGATATTGGAGAGGGAGGAGTGGGGGAGCGAGGGATGGATCCTCCATCTCGGGAGAAGGAAGGAGGCAGGTCACCAGGATTTGCAAAGTGCGCCCCTGTTGGGTCAGGCTGTCCTGAATGAGTTGTTGTTGCCTCTGCACAGTCACAATTGTCTCCACAAACGAGTTGAGTTGGGCAGAGAGAAGGTTAATTTGCTTGGAGTGGCGATCCAGACGGAAAGTGATTGTTTTCATAGAACCAACTTGGTGTACCTGTGCAGGAGCTGGAGGTGGCGGCGAGGATTGATGAGGGCCCGACTAGGCAGGAGGTGGTGGTGGTGACGGAGAGGGACGGTGAGGGTTCAGGGGAAGAAGAGGTGGTGGTGCTGGTGAGAGACAGCTGGGGTTTAGGTGGGCAGGAGGTGGTGACTGTGTGGCAGGGCCGGCAACGACCTTGTTCCAAGAATGGTAGGGAGAGGGGGGGGGGATAGGAGGGATGGTAGGGGAGAGATAAATGGGAAGTTGAGGAGGTGGTGGGTAGGAGTGAGGTTTGGTTGGCAGGGGCTTCGTCAGAGACAAGGGCGTTGGAACAAGGTAAGTTTTCCCTAGGCGAGTGCCAGGACGCTGTGGGCAGTTGGCATTCCAGGCGTGGTGACTGCCATGGCAGTTGACACACCATGGAACAACTGGGATTTTGTTCTGAATTTTCAATTTGCATTCCACTGTGTCGTGAGGATCTGCACAGAAACCGCAGGTGACCACCCTCGTACAGTCCCCCTGTGCAGTGTTTCCACGATTTATCGGGGTTCCGATAAATCGGTCGAAAGGACAGTTGTGAATAGGTCCTACATTCATCTTCAGGGGGATGGGGCCCACCCACCAGCCGATGAGTTCGTCGGATGAACGTTTGGAGACCGGGTTGATGCGGCGTCCCATGTCAAGTAGTTGTGGGGGAAGAGGGCGATTATCGTCGATAGGGATCTCCCAGGGTACGTGGCGAATCATTACTTTAGTACGACGAGTTTCTGGGTTGATGGTGGTGAACTACAGCATCACCTTCCCGTGGGGAGCAGGAAAGCCCACTTGAGTGAGCAGGCGTACCGTCTCATTCATTTCGGTGGTGACTATTATGGATGTAGGACCTCGGTGGAGGCGAAATGTTGAGTACTGAAGTGGAGAGATGTGACGGATAAACCAGGTCGTCCGTGTGCTCAAAGGCAAGTTCCAAGGAAAGGCGAGGCGGAGCGAGGAGATGAAGGGAATCCTCTATGTCCATCGTCGGCGGAGGGTCGGTCATTGAGCCACATGCAAGCACACTTGGGGACACAGAGGACAGAAGGAAGCTACCCTCTACAGACCCAGACGGGGTGTGAGGGGGGAGCCGTAGCCCCTGCTGGAGACTCTGATTTCTGACGTTTCTGCTTCTTAGACTTTTCTTCAAGATGAAAGTCGTCAGCATTACTGTCACCTATTGCCGCCGTCTCCAACGAACTGGAGCGTTTAACGGCCTGCATAGGGCACTTTGCTAACACTGCAGTCAGGTAGATAGTTTGGCTTGTTTGAAGTGGAGTGGTAAAGACGTCACTGCTATGTCACACTTCACATTGCGCATGCACAATCTTGAAAATCTTCGACCAGAGGGACCGGGTGGTAAGACCAGATGTTTTTATCAAACAAAAATGACAAAGTCCTGAATCGGCTACTTGTGCAATTAACCAGGCTGTTCACATATATTTATTATTTGGGTTTAAGTAACGAAAACCAAAAGGTAGTTCCTTGTTTTATTATAAAAGGGTTGTATATATAATTCCTGAGTGTAGATCGACCGTAAGTCCCACTGTATAGGAGTGAATGAGAAAGGGACGGCGTTTATGTATTATAACGTTTGGTCACGTCCTTACGATATAAGTTGTTGTGAGCGACTCAAGAGTGAGGGCCTCGCTGTGCGGGCTTACAGATATGCTGACTACGGGTCACACCCTCCAGGGATAGTTGCCCGCTCAAATGTACAACTCATGTCATACTCATAGTGGAAAGTTACAGGGTGGTGAATCTGAATATAATATCAGATGTATTGACCCATTTATATAATATGCCAATTTGCTGATAACTGGGTCTTACTATAGTTCTCTGCACAGACTGGGATTAGAAAGTTCGCTGAATTCGTCAGAAATACGATTTTTAAGGAGCATTCTCTTACAGCCTTTGTTGACACCCACGGCACGCATGAACGTTCTTGGGACCAGTGTGCAGGGCCGTCCCTAGGAGGGTGCGGGGCCCGGGGCAACTCAGCCACTGCCGGGCCCCACCAACCCCCATGGGACTGTCACTATGGATGGCAAGGTCACGATTGCGATGGTGGCGTAAGCCGTCAGGTCAGATTAACCAGTCAACTGGGTCTAGTGCTGGGCCCCGCGGGGCCTCCGCACGCGCGGGGCACCGGGCGGTCGCCCCTGTTCGCCCCCCCTAAAGGACGGGCCTGCCAGTGTGCAGCTTTGTCTTCGAAGCCACAGACATGGCTCTGGCATCCCACAAGATGAAGTGGTCGACGCATTTGAGACACTGCAAGAGAATATGCCACCTGAAGCTGATCCTGTCATATACTACTTCGAAAATACATTGGCAGACAGCGTCGACATAACAGGGGAGCTCCACGTTTCCCTGTCAGCATGTGGAATATGTATGATCGTGTAACCAAAGATTGACCTCGCACCAGCAACTCCTTAGATGGATGGCATAGCCATAAGCAAGCAAACATTACCTTATTCTTGAGTTATATTAGCCCTTGCTTCTATATACTTTCATTTGCAAATGCCTATATTTCCATTTATACTTTCAATGTATATTTAAATTGTTGTAATAACGCCGAGGTGGATAGGGCTTCAAAGCTTGTGATCTCACTTATAACAACCCCCCTGAGCAGTCATAACTCTGTGTGAACGTACGTCTTCATACATGATCGCGCCCATGGGCCAATTTAGTTTTTAGTATTGAGTCACAGCGAAAAAAAGATGTTGTAGCTCAAGTTATAACCAACTCTTGGAGATGGGACGTCTTAAATATTTTTGAGTATCCAGCCCCGGGATATTATGACATTGAATATTACAGATTATTATTATTTATTTATTATTTTTTTATTATTTTTTTTTAATATTTTTTTTACAGAGATTAGCCCTCCCGGGCATAGGTCACTGACCCACATCAGGACCAGCAGCAGCAGCAGCAGCAATAATAATATTAATAATATTAATAATATTAATAATAATAAGGAATGCTACCGACCAACCCACAAGTCCTTGTGGGTTGGTCGGTAGCGTTCCCTAGTCCCACCCAATTGGTCGAGGGTTCGATTCCTGGCTGGTGAGGTCGTTGATTATATGTTCAAAGTCCGTGTTATATGGACTAATATATATATATATATATATATATATATATATATATATATATATATATATATATATATATATATATATATATATATATTTCATTAGCCCAGTCACAGTCATGGGCTCGTGGGCCGTGGGTTCGAATCCTGGCGGGTTGAGGTGTGTATATATATATATTTCATTTTAGTCCATATAACACGCGGACTTTGAACATATAATCAAAGTCCGAGTGTTATCCAAGTGGCTGGTAAAGATGCTATCCCCTCTTACAGGCCAAATATCTAATTCACATAGACACAATAGCAGTGATTAATTGATAAACTCAAGAAACACAATGAACTAAGTGAATTGATAAGTTTTGATGTAAATTCACTTTTCACTATAGTACCAGTGAAAGACCTACTTTCATTTCTTAAAGATAAATTACAACTGCTAGATTTAACTATTGAACATGATACTTTTCTCAAATTGATAGAGGTATGCGTAACTGACAATGTGTTTTGAGCAAATGGGAAGTTTTACAAGCAAATATTTGGCATGAGCATGGGTAATTGTCTTTCTGCTCCTCTAACCTGTGTTTATATGGAGTTTTTTGAGGCTAGATTACTACCCAATATAGGGGACTTTATTCCTCCATGGTATAGATATGTAGATGATGTTCTTTGTCTTTGGCCTAGAAACAGTGACCCATTGGAATTTTTAAACAAGTTTAATGATATTGTCCCAAGTATCACATTCAAAATTGAAAGAGAAATAAATGGATCCCTTCCATTCCTTGATATGCTTATCATGAGAAATGGACAAAACTACAAATTTAAGGTATACAGAAAGCCCACACAGGTAGACAGTTTCATACACTTTTTATCGAATCACCTGGAGTCTACCGAAATGTCAGTTTTTTCTGCTATGTTCTTGAGATGTCTGCGTATTTGTGACGCTGAACTTATTGATGATGAATTGAAACACATTCGTTCCATTGCACAAAAACTTGGGTACCCTTCTGTGTTTGTTGATCGTTGTTTTAAAAGGGCTAAAAAATCCTTTCAGTCCTCTCAAACCAGGCAAATTCCTACACTTAAGAATATTTTGACTCTGCCCTATCGTAATGAATTTGTCCCGTTAGTTCGGTCACTCAAACTACTAAATATTAATGTTGTTTTCAAGTATGACTCAACCATTGCCAATACGTTAATAAAAAATAGCCCAAGTTTGAATGTAAATGGAAGTGTTTATTTTCCATGTAGAAAATGCAATGGTAATTACTGTATGTAGGACAGACAGGAAAAACATTGCAGCTCAGAATCAGACAACATACAGTAAGTACAATATCAGAACAGCATCTGAAAGCAGTGCCCTGTTCGTTTATATTAGGAATAATAATCATCTCATTGCTTGGGAAAAAAGCTTAGAAGTATTCAAATCATCTTGTGTCACAGAAAGACTTCTGGTTGGAGTGAGTTTGATTAAGGAATTAAAATCAATAACCCTTAGTGATGGTCAGTTCAAAACTGATAATATGTTACATAAATTTATTTGTCAGTGGCCCAAGGTTAAAAATGCTTTGAAAACCTTGAATCTAGATGTAGTATAGTTATTTAGTGGGTCCCTTATTTTTGACCTGACCGGAGTAGTCACGTCATCCCCTTCTCTTAAGCTCCTCTACGTGTGTGTGTTGGTGTGGGGATTAGTGGATGACATCATTATGACCTGACCTCATGTTTAATAAGGCCACCCTGTATATTTAAGCCTCTCTCTGTCCATGTATTCCAGTTGCCTCTGAAGATGTCTTGAATAAAGACGAAAGCTAAGGTGCTCCGTTGTTTCCCTTTTCCCGTGTGATTTTATCAATATAATATATATATATATATATATATATATATATATATATATATATATATATATATATATATATATATATATATATATATATATATATATATATATATATATATATATATATGTTAGCGGGAGAGAAAAGGAGAGAAGAGAAGACAAATGCTGCATTTAGCACGCTAAAGGGGTGAGGTGCAGTCCTTAGAACAAAATTTTAGGGGGGTCGTATGCATGTTTTCTCAGCACATGAGGACAGTGCTGTCTTTTTTTAGGGGGGTCGATTGTGATATCCAGAAATTTCAGAGTAATTTCAAATGCCCCGCCATGAGTGATACTGAGCGTTCAAGGTCATCTGAGGGGAGGGAGCGCTGCCTGCTCGTAGCGAGAGACTGCGGAACTAGGCCTATATGATATTAAATGTAATTTACCGAATTAATAATGATGCGATTCATGAAGTTAAGGGACTATTATTGAATTTGAAATTATTATAGATCGTTTAGCAGTCTGAATAATGTTACGGGTGTCCCAAGGAGTTATTAGTTAGGCGGTAAATATATCACGTAGACCTAAGGTAACGCCTTGAGGAGATGCGACGCTGGCTAGGCCCAGTCCCGGAGAGCATTCACACAGACAAGACGTTCCGCGCGTCCATCAGAAATAGTCACGTGGCCTAGTCACCTGTGCTGCGCTATTGCAGTATAACAAGTAAGTCTCATTCGATCTCAGACAGGGTTAGATAGGGCAGTGGTAAAGTAAACTAGAGCTAACAGTGAGTTCATTTCAGGGTTTCCGTCAGAACCCACTTGATTGGAGTTGACTGGAGTTGACCGGAGTTGATTGGAGTTGACCGGAGTTGACTGGAGTTGACCGGAGTTGACTGCGAGAGATTGACTGCCGTTGATGATTGAGGGTGGCGATTGTCGCCATTGGACCGATCAGTGTAGGCCTGTCACTGTTTAGCGGGGTAGCAAAGGATCTCTTGAGTGAACGAGTGCTCCCGACAACTAAAACGACACGGGACCAGCATCGGCAGTGGGTGATCAGTTCTTACCACTCCGGTGCACAACACCACGTGTCCTCGGTCAGCTAGTGAAACCCTCTTGCTAACGGGAAGCTAAAGTTTCTCTCAACTGCACAAGGTCTGATTGGCTCACTCTCTTCCTGCCCATGGACGCACTGGGAGTACACTGAGGCTATCTGAGTATATTACTGGTCACACACTGAGACCGTGAGTCTAGGACTCTAGGAGATACCTAGAGGAACATTTTATCTTCATTATTACGGGTGTAGTTAACACCACTCCTCAGACTGATATTATCTTGACGTGTGTAGTTAATATTTCTTAAATAATTTTGATAATATTGTTTTGAATGTTTGTGCCATTAAGTGGAACCAGAGTGATACTGTGATTGATTCTTTTAATGCATCTGATTGTTCTTCATAATTCTGATCTCAGGTATAACCTTGTTCCCCAGAGTAGTGGTTAAGTTAGGTTAGGAAGTGTGCATCTGTTGGGGTGCTATAATTTTGTTGAGTGCCCTTAAGGCCTATTCATTGTAGAGTATTTAATTTCTCAAATTTTATTACCATTTCCTCAGTGACTGATACTATCTTGTTGAGTGTCCTTAAGGCCTATTCATTGTAGAGTATTTAATTTCTTAAATTTTATTACCATTCCTCAGTGACTGATATTATTTTGTTGAAGACCCTTAAGGCCTATTCATTGTGGAGTATTTAATTTCTTATTTTTTAGTACCATTTCCTAAGTGACTGATATTATTTTGTGAAAGCCTTAAGGCCTGTTCATGTGGGCGAGCAACATTTCTTAATACTTCAAATTTATTGTTGCCTGTGTTTCTAATAATTTCTATGTCATGTATAACTTTTATTCCCCAGAGTAGTGTTTAAAGTTTAAGTTAAGAGGTGCGCATATTGGTGTACCATTATTTGATTGTGTTTGTAGTGTTGGAGGGAATATAAGTGTCTAAATTTTACAGTGTGTCTCATTCATCCCAGTCACAGACGCTATCCTTCCACGGGTCACGGACAGTTCATTTTGTGTAGTAGATTTAAGTGTTCTTGTGCTGGTTCGGGATTTTTCTCAAAGGGGCGCTTCCACTGCCTTTACCATCTATTAAATTTTAATAAACCCCAAGTCAAGTGAGAAATTAAAGTCCAGCAAATTCCGACCGGTTACATATATATATATATATATATATATATATATATATATATATATATATATATATATATATATATATATATATATATATATATATATATATATATATATATTGGCACAGGTATTTATATCCTAATCTTGCTCTAGCGGTTGCAACATTGTGTTATCTAGTGATTTTGTTACTTGATCCAAATACATGTTTCATTTGATACATCTCATCATGGTAAACAAGAGATTGACTATGTCCTGTTTGCACTTGTCTGCTTGCGTCGAATTCACCAACAAGTTCTTTCCAACACCCCTCAGCAACCCCTTCTCTTCAGCACCTTCCTCAACACCCCTGCTTTAACACCTCCACCAGCACCCCCTCCTCTCCAACACCTCCCTCAGCACCCTTTCCTCAACATTCCTCGCCGCCACCTCATTGCCCAGAATAGCTGTGTGGGGAGGACGATTGGCTCCCTTGATGACCAAACATCCTCCTCTACACCTCGCTCACCCCTGCCTATCTGTGTTGGATGACTGCAGAAGATGAATTTGTTTTCTATTTTAGATGACTGGTGAAGGAAAATCACTGTTATGAGTGATTTGTGCAATGGATGAGAGGTGAAGAAGGCACTTTTAAATTAGGAGACCTGTTGTACTGCACTCTCCATGCTACCATAAAAGATGTACAATATGTGGAAATAATAGTGTGCCTTTTTATATCGCCAACAAGTCCACTACATAGATTATTACTACATCTCATATTAAGCTTTTTTCTCTTTGGTCTATAACAAATCAAACGGCTATCAATTATGTGTCGCTTTCCTCTCTTTCATAGCTTATTTCCCCATCCAGCTTCTTTGTGTTAATTATACCACAAATACTGCAGCTAAAACTACTTTATAAAGGTTTAACCCTTAAATTTTGTGTGTGTCCGGACCCCCAGGACCCGCCTTTGTAAACAGACAAGAATAAATAGATAGAACAGACAGACTGGTATGGAGGAAGAGGCACTATGGAGAGAGGCAATCTGTCAACAAGGAAGAAACCTTTACCTATGATCCATGTGACCATCTCATGATCCCACTTGGACTTACCCAACCTTAGTTAATGCCCAAGTGACCCACTGACACGTAGCAGTTAATCCATCAAACAGACCGAGCCGGACTTGGCCCGTAAACTCACACAAGTTAAAATGTTTACATTGTTGACTATTTATACTTATTTCACTGTTAACTTTTCGTAGTTACTTACTCTTAGGTGATGAAACAGTATTGAATTGTGTGTAAAGATTATTCTTTTAGTAAATATTGATTTACTCAATCATAAACTGGCTGCATCTACCTGAACTGCGGGCCACATTAAATAGAATTTTTCAAACATTCTGGGGGCCACACAAAGATATGGTTCGGGCAGCTGGTTGCCCATGTCTACAGTACGTGAAAGGTTAAGGTCAAGGTCAACATTTTGCGTAATCAGGCTAAACGAAACAATTTCAACATACTGAGGTTAATTGGCGCGAACCTAGGTCAATCGATCAGAAAATCATCTATTTAATTCAGCAAATTTTCATAAGAAATAAGTTTGGCAGAAAAAGACCTCTGTTAACCACCTGTGAGTGTACCCTGCCATGAGGTGCCTGTTTAGAACATAAGAAAATAAGGAGTCTGCAATAGGCCGGTTGGCCTGTGCATGGCAGCTCCTGTCGAAAGTTACTACCACTCTCTATCATCCATGAATCTATCTAGCCTCCTTTTAAACTTTCCAGCGTTCCAGCACTTACTACAAGTTGCTAAGCTTTCCACTCGTCCACCACCCTATTTGTGAACCAGTTCCTTCCTATCTCCCTCCAACCTAAACTTATCACTTAAATCCGTTGCTGCGAGTCTATCCTGCTCGGATATTATAAGAACTTTATCTATATCCCTTTTTGATTCCTTTCACCCACTTAAATACTTCTATCATATCTCCCGCACTCTTCGTCTTTTTAGGGAATGCAAGTTTAGTTTCTTTAACCTATCTTGATATGGAAGTTTCTAAGTTGCAATCATTTTCGTCATTCTTCGCTGCACCGACTCCAGTGAATTGATATCCATTCTATAATAAGGGCACCAGAACTGAACCATAATCGAGTGCGGCCTGACTAGCGCAAGATATAGTTGCAATAAGACCTCTCACTCTAATTACTTACACTTCTAGATATAAACCTAATACTCTTTTGCCTTATTTCGAACATTAACACACTGTTTTATAGGCCGTAGAACAGGGCTTACAAGTACCCCTAAGTCTCTTTCACAAGTCGACATCTCTAGGTTAATGTTGTTAAGGCTGTATACATTATAAGTATTTGTTCTTCCAATATTAAGTACGCTGCACTTGCTGGTGTTGAATTTCATTTGCCATTTTTCTGACCACTCCTGCAGTTTATCTAAATCCTCCTGTAGTGCATTTGCATCCTGCCCTGAATTAATCTGCCTCCCTATTTTGGTGTCATTCGCAAACTTGCTTATGTTCATAATCTACATAAACGATCTAGGTACTGGGATCAGCAGTGGCATAAGCAAGATTAATTTGCTTTTCTCTAAATGTGAGCGGATGCTATTTGCTATAATTGATTCAAGAAATTTCTCCACTACTAACATCAAACTGATCGGCCGGTAATTTGACGCTGATGCTCTGTCTCCCTTTTTGAATATTGGTACTACATTTGCCTGTTTCCACAAGTCTGGCACACCTCCAGTGTCTAATGATTTTGTAAATAAATTTACGAGGGTCTGCTAATCTGTTCCTACACTCTTTCAAGACTCGAGGGAAAATTTCATCTGGCCTGGGAGTTTTTGTCTTCTTTAATTTATTTATCCTCTTAAGAACATCCTCTTTTCTGATATTGATATCCTTTAATTTCTCTTCTTTCCCTAAATATCAGTTCCACCTCTGGAATTTCCTCCTGAATTTCTTCTGAAACTGATAAAATGTAGCTGTTCAATGCTTTGCTTATTTCTGCACTGTCATCGATCACTTCCCCTCCTGACTTTAAAGGCTCAACTGTGTCCTTGACCTTTGTTCTATATACCTGGAAAAATCTCTTTGGATTCGCCTTGGATTCTCTTGCTATCCTGATTTCATAGTATCTCTTTGCTTTCCTTACATTTTTTATTCATTCCTAGACAGTTCATTATACCTATTTCTGATCTGCTCCTCCCCTCCCTTTAATTTCTTCTAAACTCCCTTGTTTATTCCTATATCATGTTTAAGTTTTCTGGTCATCCACCTTGGCTCATACTTATTTGACCAAATTTTTCTGTATGGTATGTTTTGTTCTTGTGCTTTACGTAGTATACGAGTGAATATATTATATTCATGATAAATTTTTGTGTCACCCGTGACCTCACCCGTTTCTACCTGGGACTGACCTGACTGTTCCCAGGTGACCTCACCATGGTACCTTCTTAACCCCTGATAATCCGCCAATCGAAAGTTTGGGACTCTGACCGTATTGTCATTGTTTTTTGTTTCCCAATTTAGGGTGAACCTGATTTCTCTGTGATCACTGTTACCTAGAACTTCCCCTACTGTGATATCTCTGATATTTTCTTTATTTGTTAATACTAGGTATAATATATTGTCACCTCTAGTAGGTTGTGTAATTAGTTGTTTCAAAAAATTGTCCTGTACTGCGTCTAGGAAGTCTTCAGATTCATAGTCGCCTACAATGTGTCCCAGTCAATATTTCTGAAGTTGAAATCCCCATAATGCACAGGTTGTTATATTTTGTTGCCTCCTCATTTCCTGCCATATGGGCTGAGCTGCTTCTTCCAAGACTTGGGGGCCTATAAATCACTCCCATAATTAGTTTTCTTTTCCTTCCATAATTTCTACCCATACAGACTCGGTACCTATATTTACCCCTTTATTGAATTATTAATACATCATTTTAATGTATCCTTGACGAAGAGTGCGACCCTCCCCTACCTTCCCTGTCCTTGTGAAAAAGGTTGTTCCTTCTATGTGGTACTCTGATAAAAAAATTTTGCTCGCCAGATTCATCCCAGTTTCGGTGATTGCTATGACGTCTACATTTTCGGTACATACAACAGCTCTCAGCAAGTATATTTTATTTCTAACACTCCTACTATTTGCATAGTATACATTTAAACCTACCCTTCCCTGGTCCTGTTTTGCCCCTTGTCCTGAGTAACCAATTTTACTTCCCAGGACCTGCTTGTTTTTGACTCCCACTTTCCCCGACCTCTCTCTACTGGCGAAACCCCCCCTTCGGAGTGACAATTTCACGCTCCAGGGATGCAGACAACGTCTTTTTTTCCCTTGAAATGTTTCGTTGAAAGAAAGTGAGACAGTTTTGATGCCTATGAGGAAAAAGCAAAATATCTGGCAGGAAGCACTGAGTTTGTCCATTCAGGTCCAAGAGATAATTTCCGAACAAAATGCTTCCTCACAGTCATTGATCACCTAGTGGTATCCCTAAATGAAAGGATTTCTGCATACACGTTGGTGAAGGATCACTTCGGCTTTTTAAGCAATCTGGAAACCATGTCAGCCGATGCCATTCATTCTGCTTCAGAAAATCTTCTGCAAACTTATGGAAAAGATATTAACGAAAACATCTTCAATGAAATGATTCAAATCTCGTCTCCGGTAAAGTTGTATGCAAAAGCCGCGGATGAGCCCAATGAGTTGTTTTATTACAGAATTATAAAGGAAAACGATGGCTTACAATCAGCATTTCCAAATGTAAAAACGGTTTTGTGGATATATCTGGTGTTAATGGTCTCCAATTCTTCCGGGGAGCGTTCCTTCTCGAAAATGAACTGATCAAAAACAGGCTGCAGACCACGATGCTCCAGGAGAGACTCAACAATCTGATGTTATTAAGCACCGAGTCAGACATTTCAAGAGAACTTCCACATGACAATGTGATACGTTTATTTGCTAGAAAAAATCACGAAAAGTGCATTTGTAAATGAATGTATAGGTTTTCTTTGAATGGAATAAATAATTTGTAAATGTGTCATTATTACTAGATTTTATTGTTTCTATTGACCTTGGATATTACCTATATTTATTTTCAGTTGTCAGCAGGGGCCCCCTGCTAGGTGTCGCCCAGGGTCCCCTAACCCCTTAATCCGGCTCTGCACGAGGGGCAACCATTATCTTATCTTATATATATATATATATATATATATATATATATATATATATATATATATATATATATATATATATATATATATATATATATATATATATATATATATATATATATATATATATATATATATATATATATATATATATATATATATATATATATATATATATATATATATATATATATATATATATATATATATATATATATTATATATATATATATATATATATATATATATATATATATATATATATATTTTACTGTATATATAAAAGGATTCTTAAGGGTACAAATTAGGTTTTTCTATGATGGTGGCAACAAAATGGCCGCCAACGTCGGCAGGGGACGTTTTCGAAATGCCTCCAGATCTCCAAATCCACAGTGTGCTAAGTTACATGCTTTTATGACAAACTGCATAATTCATCGATATTTCTGCACACATCGCCTCTTCCCGTCCATTCCTCCCTCAATACATAGTAACAGCCCCCTTCACATCTCAACACCTGACCAATTTACTTCCTTCTTTAACCCCCAGAGATGATTCGTCTGTCATTGTGTACACACAGTTACCTTCCTCTATTCTCCTTCATACCAACGTCTCAAAAGCCTCCATGTATTCTAAATTTCCCATCCTAAGTAACCAAATACATGAATCACATTCTCACAGTTCAACTCCCCACATCACAGTTTTCAGAATATTCTTTACCTCTCTGTTAAAAGTTTTCATCAGCAGGTATCTACGTTTGAGGAAAAAAATCTCCAGTGAATCCCTTTATGAGTCCTCGTATTTCTAATAACAGGAACAATTTCTACAAATCTTTGAGAATCTGGCCCTGATCCTGGTGCGTGGGTGGCGGGGTCAGGGTCACCCACTACCACTTTCTTAAATAACCTAAAGTTATACGGGGCGCCGGTGGTAGAGCGGTACCGCTCTTCCCTCGCAAACGAGATGTCACGGGTTCGATTCCCGGGCCAGTGGAAAGTTGTTCGGACACACTTCCTAGCCTCCCTTGGTCCCAGTTCACCTAGCAGTAAAGTAGGTACCTGTTGTAAATCGAAAAGTTGAGAATTCGTATTCAGGGAAGATTGAAGCTTCCAATAAATTGCTGACAAAAACCTATGACACTTCAGGCTTCTACGACCTTGACAAAAAAACTATGACCCTTCGGATTCTACGCCCTTAACTCATGAATATAAAGGCAAGCATGAGCTTAGCATGCTTCCCTGTTGGGCGCTATAGGTGCATCTGTGCTTCACCTTGCACAGGTTGTAGGGGGGTGCCCCCCCCCCAAAAAAAAAGTTATACTTACTGTACACCCTATCAAAGTATATATATATATATATATATATATATATATATATATATATATATATATATATATATATATATATATTTTATACGTATGTAAATAAATCACTGTAGGTGCGCGTGATCCATGTATATACTGATAACCACATAGGAAACAGATTTAGAATACATGGACTGCCCTTCTCGCTGAGGAAGAAACAGATGATTTCTGCCCCTTGCTTGTCTGCTGCGATTCCAGGTCTGCTCTCGACGGGATCGCATTTGCATCAGAGGAAAATAAGGACCTCATCCTCCGAATACGGGGGTTAACATCCACACTACAGGATGCAGGCCGTCCTGTGACATTCCTATGGATACCCAGTCATGTCGGTATCTTGGGGAATGAGGCAGCAGATGGCCTTGCCAAGACTGGCTGCAACAAGGCCACACCTAACTACGTTGTTCCTCGAACACGTTTACAGCAGGACCCAAATTCGCCGCAAACAGAAGCTCGGGAAGCAGCCATCCACCCCTGGACTCCCAGCCCACCTGGTAGATGTCCTCCGTAAACTCCCTGACCTCTCGTATGTCTATGGGAAAGGGTCGCGGAAAAAGGACGTGATTGCTGCCCGTATCATTATTGAGTATGACTTTGCTTGGGGGATTGGTATCCCCGCATCCCTGAGCAACGCTCTTGTGCATTACAGAAGACCCGACAGCCGCACCCTTATCCACTACCTCCTAAGATGTCCCCACACACAACGCTTCCGTGACGCCTGCTGGACTACCACTCCAGACCCCCTGACGGAGACGATGATCCCCCCATACTGGCCACATATTATGTAAATAATATTGATAATGTAAAAGGAATATCCTTTTTAGGCTTTAGTAAGCCCCTTTATAATATTTATACTGTACATACTTGTGACACTTGCCAGATGCTTCTGGTGTTTTTGTACAGGGGTACCTAGTGACAGCACATGGATGCCACTTCCTCTATCAAGGAATAAACAATTGAAATTGAAATTGAATTGAATACATGGAGGCTTTTAGGACGTTGGAATGAAGGGTTACAGAGGAAGGTAACTGTGTGTACACAATTGCTTATGCCACTGCTGATCCCAGTACCTAGATCGTTTATGTAGATTATGAACATAAGCAAGTTTGCAGACACCAAAATAGGGCTGCAGATTAATTCAGGACAGGATGCAAATGCACTACAGGAGGATTTAAATAAACTACAGGAGTGCTCAGAAAAATGGCAAATGAAATTCAACACTAGCAAGTGCAGCGTACTTAATATTGGAAGAACAAATACTGTCAATGTATACAGCCTAAACAACATCAACCTAGAGAAGTCGACTTGTGAAAGAGATTTAGGGGTACTTGTAAGCCCGGACATACGGCCTAGAAAACAGTGCGTTAATATTCGAAATAAGGCAAACAGAGTATTAGGTTTTATATCTAGAAGTGTAAGTAATAAGAGTGCGGAGGTCATATTGCAACTATATAGTGCGCTAGTCAGGCCGCACCTCGATTATGCTGTTCAGTTCTGGTGCCCTTATTATAGAATGGATAGCAATTCATTGGAGTCGGTGCAGCGAAGGTAAGAATGACGAAAATGATTCCGGGACTTAGAAACCTTCCATATCAAGATAGATTAAAGAAACTAAACTTGTATTCCCTAGAAGAGTGCGGGGAGATATGATAGAAGTATTTAAGTGGGTGAAAGGAATCAATAAATGAGATATAGACAAAGTTATTATAATATCCGAGCAGGATAAGACTCGTAGCAACGGATTTAAGTAGGATAAGTTTAGGTTTAGGAGGAGATGGAAGGAACTGGTTCTAAAT
This sequence comes from Homarus americanus, assembly GCF_018991925.1. Taxonomy (NCBI): domain Eukaryota; kingdom Metazoa; phylum Arthropoda; class Malacostraca; order Decapoda; family Nephropidae; genus Homarus; species Homarus americanus. The sequence goes on from NW_024748109.1 coordinate 14,439,233, forward strand.
AGGGTGGTGGACGAGTGGAACAAGCTAGCAACTTTGTAGTAAGTGCTGGAAAGTTTTAAAAGGAGGCCAGGTCGATTCATTGATGATAGAGAGTGGTAGTAATTCTCGACAGGAGCTGCCATGCACAGGCCAACCGGCCTATTGCAGACTCCTTATTTTCTTATGTTTTTATGTTTATTTTTTTTTGGCAAAAGTCTGACATATATAGCATGGTGAGCTGGTCCTTTACCAAAGTAGTGGTATGGTCGACCTCTACCCCCATAGTTCATTCCCAACCTTTCTATTTCCTAATTAACCATTTTAGTGGTCTCGACACTTCAGGAATTCATTCTGGCTGCCACCAGACAACTCTATTCAGTGTAGAGAAAACTTCCAGCTCTGATAGGGTTAAGTAGTCTTTTGATAAGGAAAGTTTGGGTCATCCATTGTTACTAATATCATCTGTTGCCCTTGAGCAGCTTTGCACAGACACAATAAACGATTTTCGGACGTTTCAGTTGTATCATCGTCACCTAAACGTCAACCGCCCTGCCACCGAGGCTAATAAGTACTGTCCGAGGGAAAAAAAAAAAGCCTTGGAAATTAAACGCAACTACAGAGAGCTTAAGAATGAAAGGAAAAAAATCAAAAGAGGAACTTGAAATGTGAAGAGTTTAATTAGGGCGGTAAGTTTGCAAATGAAGTAAGGTGGATGGGTTTCAAATAGCATTTGTGGTGAAGAATTATGCTTCATATATTCGGGCAGTGAAAAGCAAGAGATGTTTTGGTATTCTTATAAACCGGAAGTTGGATAGTTGTGTCAGATAGTTTCGTTAGTCTAGTTTAATGTTAAACTTGTGGAACTGGCAAAATACAGGTTTATGCACCAACAAATGATAATGAGGCCAAGGTTTAAAAGAAGTTATATGAAGAATTAGAGAAGGTAAAAGACACTTGTCTGATTGTAATAGTCTATTTCAATGCAAAATCTGGGAAGGAAAAAGAACCTTCAGAAGCAGGACCTCCCCATTGTGTAGTTGAAATAGAAGGAGAACAATTAAATGATTTTTCTAAAGAAAGCCAAATTGTAGGGAGGGAGGGTGTTTGGGGTATGGTATGTTGGGAGGTATTGATTTGATTTTGCCGCTTACAGCGGCCAGTTTATTGTGCACCCCACACTCCTTCCTGTGAGCGGTAGCTCAAAAGGATTACAGAGTAGAGTTTACAACGGGTCATAATAATTAACCCCGTGGTCAGGATATTATGGCACTGAATGTTACACAGTATTTCAATTACATTATTTGTTTAGTTCTATACAAAAAGGTTAACTTATTCACAAATGCCTGAGTACAGGCGTGTGAGGCAGTATGTCTGGCCGCACACTTTGTTATTCACATTTGCGTGAGAGGTATTCAAGCAATATTGTGTGTTTGCTTCTATACATGAGAATTGATATAGTTACTAAGTGCAAAAAAGTGGATACACTCTTAATATGTCGGCTATCCCAAGGCTCAGTACTTGGACCATTATTATTTATTATATACATAAACGACATAGATATCGGCATTGACAGCAACATAAGTAAATTTGCTGATGACACTAAAATAGGACGTGTTATCAAATCTGACGAGGACTCGGCAAAACTACAGGAAGATCTAAACAAATTTGAATGGTCTGAAAAATGGCAGATGAAATTCAACGTCGACAAATGTAAAGTACACAGTATAGAGATGTAAACAGGGAAACCAGATACCAGATGAACAACGATGCCATAAAGAAATCCGACTGCGAGAGAGATTTAGGAGTAATGATAAGTAGGAACCTTAAGCCAAGTAAACAATGTGTTTTTGCTCGTAACAAGGCTAAAGGACTTGGGTTCATACAAAGGAGTGTAGTTACAAGACTAGAGGGGTCATCCTAAACTGTATCTTGCTCTTTGAGACCACACCTGGATTACGCAGTTCAGTTCTGGTCACCGTATTACAGAATGGATATAGAATCCTTGGGAAGAATTCAGAGGAGAATGACAAGACTAATCCCGATTAGGAACCGAGTATAGAGACAGGTTAAAGATCTTAATTTGCACTCCCTTGAGAGACGTAGAGGCGAGGGGACCTGATAGAGGTGTATAAGTGGAAGGCAGGGCTAAACAAAGGCGACATTACAAAGGTACTCAAACTATCCAACCAGGAGCGAACTCGTAACAATGGTTTTAAATTAGACAAATTTAGATTTAGGCGTGATATAGGTAAACACTGGTTTGGAAACAGAGTAGTGGATGAATGGAACAAGTTACCAAATATCATCATTAACTCGAATACGCTGAATTGCTTCAAACATAGGTTGGATGCTCATATGAGCAATAGGGGTTGGGTGTAAACGGGACTGCCCAGTATGGGCCAATAGGCCCGCTGCAGTTTCCTCCATTCTTATGTTCTTATGTTCTTATCTTGCCATTAGAGATGAAGTGTTGTGCCATTTCACGCAAAATGTGCTTGGACCTGTCCCTAAAAGATTCTATCTTCACACAGTCGAGGACGTAGT